>NC_142809.1:59349019-59649019 GCF_049724085.1 Artemia sp. Qi Xiang Cuo | reverse complement strand
GGCTAGCCACCAGAGAACTAAATGCACCTAAGGACGGTTGGGCTAGAAACCCTCCTCCTTAAATTACTTGCTACGAAAGGAGCTAGATATATAGCCACGGATGCCCCACCTACTATCCTAATTGGACCCATGTCTGCCCAAGAACGTACCCCTTTGAACACCGCTGACCAAGGTGGCATTAATTTTGCCACCTGGAATGTCCTGAAGCTGAACCAGGCTGGTTTTAAGCTTCTTTTAGCAAAAGAACTAAGAAGATACAAAGTGACGATCGCTGGAATAACAGAAATTACTTGCGTCAAGTTGAAGGCTTCAAACGGTATGACAAGATCCGCAATACTGAGATCCTGAAGACCTTCAAGTTAGTGAACCTCTCCACCCAAGTAGAAGCTCGTTCTTTAAGATAATACGGCCACTTAACTCCGCCTCCCGTCAACTACCCCTGTAAGGATAATTTTGTACTCCAATCCCTGGATTGTCTGGAAACGTCCTCGAGGAAGGCCGCGCACCAGATGGGTTGATGTTATAAATCAACGCCTCTTCAACCGCATCATTGACCCTAATGAGACCCCATCCCTAGCCCTGGAGAGGGCTGCTTGGAAAAGACTGACAGCGCTGTCAACCAGTTCCCTCTACGCGGGTAACCCTGCTGAGCAACAGCTTTAAGTCAAGTAAGTCAAGTCAAGTCTTTGTCTTTTCTCACGCTAAGGTGAAAGAAACTAGCGAAAGAAACCGGTTGACAGTGCGTCAATGCATGAACAACATGAGCGGTAGTGGGTATATCATGCAAGTACTGTTGATTTCTATAAAAGGGGCATACAATTCTCTATATAGGATCCTCGAGACACAGCTATGGTGTCAATTTGGGAGTTTTCCAAAGTCTTGAAGAACCGACGTCTTTCACGCATTGTATTTATTTCTCATTGAATGATATTGAACAAAATTTTATTAAATATATAGGGTACGGCAGGAAATGCAGTTGTAGGCGAGGGGGGATTACATCTCTGAAGTCCCTAGAATCTCAAGATTTTCGCAACTTAGCCTTGAATTTCTTACATTCCCCATGTTACTCGACAATCTATTGCATTTTGTTTCTAATTCCCCCCCCCCCACCCCTGAAAATTAAGCCCCCCCCCCTAGCAGTATTGCGTTCAAAAATAAATGGATCCCAAAGAAACCCTTTAAAATTATGTCCTTTAAATAAAAATTAATAAGCAATCAAAAGACATGGTCGACAACAGAAAAAAACTCAGGAAAAAGTTTGTGCTAACGTTGTTTAAGTAATAACAAAACGATAAGAGGTAAAAAAAAGAGTTTAAAAAGAAAGAATTCAAAAGATAAGTCAGGTATGAATTTTTTTTGTTAAGGATAGTTCACGACATAAGAAATTAATTCTTTTTTTACTTCAATTTTCAGATCAATCCAATCCGCTCGATCCGACCTCATCAATTTTTAAATGATATATAAAAAAAAAAAAAAAAATTGTGTTTATCAAAGACACAGTCAAAATCATCGAAAGCGCGCTAGCGCTGCCTAAGTAAAGAACGATGTGGGCACAATGTGTTTTTTTTTTTTTTTTTTCTCCATATTGTTTTTCAGTGCCATCCCGGGCACATAGTATCGAAGGAGTTATCGTAGAAACTTCGAAAAGGGCTCATTCCATTTGAAATTGGAGTGGCTAGTGCTCTTTTTCATAGTCGAAAGTGATTGGAGGGCACTTAGCCCCCCCCCCCCACGCCCATCATTCCCCTAAACATATCCAAACAAAATTTTGAGATAGCCATTTTGTTCAGCGTAAATGATTTCCAGATAGAAAATATCTTTTTGAGGACGACACTCCCCCACAACCCTCGGGGCAAAGGTTTTAAGTTATGCCCTGAGGGTATATAAGATCAATGTTGAAACAATGTACAGTTTATTATTTTTTTTCTTTAAAGCAGGGCACTTCATATCGAAGGGGTTCTCGTAGAGACTTCAAAAGGGGCTCATTCGATTGGAAATCGAGAGTTCTAGTGCCCTTTTTAATAGTCGAAAGTTACCGGAGGGCAACTAGCCCCCTTCTCTCAACAATCATTCTCCCAAACACATCCAATCGAAATTTTGAGATATCCATTTTGTTCAGCGTAGTTGATTTCCAGATAGAAATGTATTTTTGAGGAGTACACTCACCCACAACCCTCACGGCAAGGGTTTTAAGTTAGGCCCTGGGGGCATATAAGGTTTTTATAGAAGGCGTTGTCGTAAAAACTTCAAAACAGGCTCATTCGATTGGAAATTCAATGGGCTAGTGCGCTTTTTAAAAGTCTAAGGTGATTGGAAGACAACTGACCCCCCCCAAGCCCATCATTCTCCCAAACACATCCAGTCAAAATTGTGAGATAGCCATTTTGTTCAGCGTAGCTGATTTCTAGATAGAAAATACGTTTTTATGGAGGACACTCCCCACAACCGTCAGGGCAAGGGCTTTAAGTTATACCCTGGGGGCATATAAGGTTTTTATTGAAGGCGTTGTCGTAGAAGCTTCAAAACAGGCTCATTCAATTGGAAATTCAAAGGGTTAGTGCCCTTTTTAATAGTCAATAGTGATTGGAGGGCAACACTCCCCCCCCCACGCACATCATTCCCCCAAACATATCCAATCAAAGTTTTGAGATAGTATTTTGTTCAGTGTAGTTGCTTTCAAGATAGAAAATGTGTTTTTGAGGAGGACACTCCCCCACAACCCTCATGGCAGGGGTTTTAAGTTATGCCCTGGGGGCATATAAGGTTCTTAAAGAAGGCGTTGTCTTAGAAACTTCAAAAAAGGTTTATTCAATTGGAAATTCAAAGGGCTAGTGCCCTTTTTAATAGTCGAAAGAGATTGGAGGGCAACTAGCCCCACCCCCCCCCCCCATCTTTCCCCCAAACACATCCAATCAAAATTATGAGATAGCCATTTTGCTCAACGCAGTTGATTTCCAGGTAGAAAATAGTTTTTGAGAAGGACACTCCCCCACAACCCTCAGGGCAAGGTTTTTAAGTTATGGCCTGGGGGCATATAAGGCTTTTACAGAAGACATTGTTGTAGAAACTTCAAAATAGGCTCATTCAATTGGAAATTCAAAGTGCTAGTGCCCTTTTTAATAGTCGAAAGGGATTGGAGGGCAACTAGCCTTCCCCCCCCCCCACGCCAATCTTTCTCCCAAACACATCCAATCAAAATTGTGAGATAGCCATTTGGTTCAACGAAGTTGATTTCCAGATAAATAATAGGCTTTTGAGGAGGACACTCCCCAACAACCCTCAGGGCAAGGGTTTTAAGTTATGCCCTGGAGCATATAAGGCTTTTATAGAAGGCGTTGTCGTAGAAACTTCAAAACAGGCTCATTCGATTGGAAATTGAAAGAACTAGTGCCCTTTTTAATAGTCAAAAGTGATTGGAGGGCAACTAGCCCCCCCCTCCCTTCACACCCATCATTCCCCTAAAAAATCCAATCAAAATTTTGAGATAGCCATTTTGTTCAGCGTAGGCTAGTTGATTTCCAGATAGAAAAAATGTTTTTGAGAAGGACACTCCCCTGCAACCCTCAGAGCAAAGGTTTTAAGTTATGCCCTGGGACCATATAAGGTTTTTATAGAAGGGTTTGTCGTAGAAACTTCAAAACAGGCTCATTCGATTGAAAATTCAAAGGGCTAGTGCCCTTTTCAAAAGTCGAAAGTGATTGGAGGGCAACTACCCCCCCCCCCGCCACTCTTTCCCCCCAACCCGTCCAATCAAAATTTTGAGATAGCCATTTCGTTCAGCGTAGTTGATTTCTAGATAGAAAACATGTTTTTTAGGAGGACACTGCCCCAGAAACCTCTGTGCAAGGATTTTAAGTCATGCCCTTGGGGCATATAAGGTTTTTATAAGAAGGTGTTGTCGTAGAAACTTCAGAACAGGCTAATTTGATTGGAAATTCAAAGGGCTAGTTCCCTTCTTAATAGTAGAAAGTAATTGGAGGGGAAATAGCCCCTCCCGTACGCCCATCATTCCCCCAAACACATCAAATCAAAATTATGAGATAGCGATTTTATTCAGCGTAGTTGAATTCCAGATAGAAAATATGTTTTTGAGGAGGACACTCCCCAACAACCCTCAGGGCAAGGGTTTTAAGTTATGTCCTGGGGTATATAAGGTTTTTATAGAAGGCGTTGTCATAGAAACTTCAAAAGGGGCTCATTAAATTCGAAATTCAAAGGGCTACCGCCCTTTTTTTTAATTATTGAAAGGGATTGGAGGGCAACTAGCCCCCCCCCCCCCACGTCCATCATTCACCCAAACACATCGAATCAAAATTTTGAGATAGTCATTTTGTTTACCGTAGGATAGTTGATTTCCAGATAGAAAATATGTTTTTGAGAAGGATACTCCCCCACAACCCTCAGGGCAAGGGTTTTAAGTTATGCACAGGGGGCATATAATGATTTTATAGACGGCGTTGTAGTAGAAACTTCAATAAAAGCTCAATAGATTGGAAATTCAAAGGGTTAGTGCCCTTTTTAATAGTCGAAAGTGATTGGAGGGCAACTAGCCCCTCCCCCCACGCCCATCATTCCTCAAAACACATCCAATAAAAATTTTGAGATAGCCATTTTGCTCAACGCAGTTAATTTCCAGGTAGAAAATAGTTTTTGAGAAGGAAACTCCCCCACAACCCTCAGGGCAAGGTTTTTAAGTTATGCCCTGGGGGCATATAAGGCTTTTACAGAAGACATTGTTGTAGAAACTTCAAAATAGGCTCATTCGATTGGAAATTCAAAGTGCTAGTGCCCTTTTTAATAGTCGAAAGGGAGTGGAGGGCCACTAGCCCCACCCAACCCCCCACCCCCATCTTTCTCCCAAACACATCCCAACAAAATTGTGAGATAGCCATTTGGTTAAACGCAGTTTATTTCCAGATAGAAAATAGGGTTTTGAGAAGGACACTCCCCCACAACCCTCAGGGCAAGGGTTTTAAGTTATGCCCTGGTGCATATAAGGCCTATATAGAAGGAGTTGTCGTAGAAACTTCAAAACAGGCTCATTCGATTGAAAATTGAAAGGGCTAGTGCCCTTTTTAATAGTCAAAAGTGATTGGAGGGCAACTAGCCCCCCCCCTCCCTTCACACCCATCATTCCTCTAAAAACATCCAATCAAAATTTTGAGATAGCCATTTTGTTCAGCGTAGGCTAGTTGATTTCCAGATAGAAAATATGTTTTTGAGAAGGACACTGCCCTGCAACCCTCAGAGCAAAGGTTTTAAGTTACGCCCTGGGACCATATAAGGTTTTTATAGAAGGGTTTGTCGTAGAAACTTCAAAACAGTCTCATTCGATTGAAAATTCAAAGGGCTAGTGCCCTTTTCAAAAGTCGAAAGTGATTGGAGGGCAACTACCCCCCCCCCCCGCCAATCATTCCCCCAAACACGTCCAATCAAAATTTTGAGATAGCCATTTCGTTCAGCGTAGTTGATTTCTAGATAGAAAACATGTTTTTTAGGAGGACACTGCCCCACAAACCTCTGTGCAAGGATTTTAAGTCATGCCCTGGGGGCATATAAGGTTTTTATAAGAAGGGGTTGTCGTAGAAACTTCAGAACAGGCTAATTTGATTGGAAATTCAAAGGGCTAGTTCCCTTCTTAATAGTCGAAAGTGATTGGAGGGGAACTAGCCCCTCCCGTACGCCCATCATTCCCCCAAACACATCAAGTCAAAATTATGAGATAGCCATTTTGTTCAGCGTAGTTGAATTCCAAATGGAAAATATGTTTTTTAGGAGGACACTCCCCATCAACCCTTAGGGCAAGGGTTTTAAGTTATGTCCTGGGGTATATAAGGTTTTTATAGAAGGCGTTGTCATAGAAACTTCAAAAGGGGCTCATTAAATTGGAAATTCAAAGGGCTACCGCAATTTTTTTTTAATTATTGAAAGGGATTGGAGGGCAACTAGCCCCCCCCCCACGTCCATCATTCACCCAAACACATCTAATCAAAATTTTGAGATAGTCATTTTGTTTACCGTAGGGTAGTTGATTTCCAGATAGAAAATATGTTTTTGAGAAGGATACTCCCCCTCAAGCCTCAGGGCGAGGGTTTTAAGTTATGCTCAGGGGACATATAATGTTTTTATAGAAGGCGTTGTCGTAGAAACTTAAAAAACAGCTCATTCGATTGGAAATTCAACGGGTTAGTGCCCTTTCCAATTGTCAAAAGTGATCTAAGGGCAACTAGCCCCTCCCCCCACGCCCACCATTCCTCAAAACACATCCAATAAAAATTTTGAGATACCCATTTTGTTCAGCGTAGTTGATTTACAGATAGAAAATATGTTTTTGAGGAGGATACTCCGCCACAGCCCTTAGGGGAAGGGATTTAAGTTATGCCCTGGGGGTATATAAGGTTTTTATAATAGAAGTTGTCGTAGAAACTTCAGAAAAGGGCTCATTTGATTTGAAATTCAAAGGGATAGTGCCCTTTTTAATAGTCGAAAGTGATTAGTAATATTTTTGTTGTTGTTGTTGTTTAGCCCAGGTCACTTCGTATCGAAGGAGTTGTCGCGGGAAAATAGCTCATTCGATTGAAAATAGAAAGGGCTGATGCTCTTTTTAATAGTTGAAAGTGATTGGAGGGCAACTAATCCCACTTCCACCCCCACCCTCCCAATTGCCTATTATGTTTAAAAACTAAATGTTGCCTTAAGATTAAATAAAAATCCACTGTGAGAATGCTAATTCCCAATAAGGCATCTCAGCATTATCCCCAGAACGACTGAGGGTATTATGTTCAAACTTTTGAGGCTACTTCTGCTCTTAAAATTTAATCAAATCAAAATAGTGTAAGTGTATCAAAGCTATCAAAGAAAGTAAATAGATTTTTTTGCGAATGGTATCAAGTTTTCCATTTCAGGTCAACTAGAGGAGGTATGAAACTAAGTTAAACAGTACTATTTGTGTCCAGATTTTTAAAATGGTGTATGTTGTTAAAAATTGCTGAAAATTTTTCTCCAGCATAGAAATAGCAGGCCAAACTATAAAGTCTTAAAAAATGAAAAGATTTAAAGTGTTATATTCTTATATCCCTGAAAAGACTATGTCAATATAAAACGAACAGAATTTAATTAAAAAAAACTTTTTCCACAAAATAAGTTTTTCAGAGAAAAGTAAAGAACTTCATTAAACAAAAAATGAGCAAAAATAAAATAAAATAATCTACCAAGCTCAAAACTACCACAAATCAGCATCAACAAATAAATGAAACCGAAAACAAACAGAAATTACAATAAATAACCCAGTCAAACTCAAAACGAGCAGAAATTAACATAATTTGGGTGCAAAACCCCTATGCCTTCCCAAGGCCAGAACATAATTTGCACTTTAATGAAAAAAGTATAAATGTTTTTACTTTTATAACTTTAATAAATCAAATAATATTGACATTTTTATTACTAAATATCAGTATATGTATATTAAACTGACAATGCACATTCATTTGTATTTTTTCAGTAAAGTACAAATTTTGATCTGGCCTCGGGAAGGCATAGGGGTTTTGCGCCCAACTTGCGCCCAACCGCAACGCCCAACAAACTGCTCGTTTTGAGTTTGAATCGGTTATTTATTTTAATTTCTGTTCGTTTTGGGTTTCATTTATTTATCGATGCTGATTTGTGGTAGTTTTGAGCTTGGTAGATTATTTTATTTTATTTTTGCTAATTTTTATTTGATGAAGTTCTTTAATTTACTTTGAAAAACTTATTTTGTGGAAAAAGTTGTTTTAATTAATATTTTAAAGAAGCTGATTTACTGAGTGAGACGATCTCGAAAGATAAAATCTAATAAATTAATTTAAATAAAATTATTTAATATCGAATATTAAATAATATCAAATACAATTAAATTATTTGAATAATATTAGAGTAGTTGAAATTGAACAGAAATAAGTTTAATAAAATAAGAAAATTAAATAAAATATAATTTGAACATATTATGAAATGAATACTGAATATCTTTTTGGAGCTATTGGACCGACTCGAACAGATTCTATTCTAACATTCTAATTTTAAACGTCTTCTATGATCGTAAATGATTTTTTATTCGTACAAACACAAACTCCATCTATCAACTATTTATTTGGGTATTAAAAAGGATATAACACACGTTGAAAAAACCGAAACTTCTGAATATTTCTGGAGCGAAATAATATAGAAGAAGACATATTGGACAAATCGATAGAATTTGTTTGGTTTGAGGGATGAGATTATAGATTTAAACTTTACGAAAAATTTCCATTATGTTTTTTTAGTTATTACTAAAGTAGCCAACGAGTAACATAACCACTAATATTAAAAAGCCCTTACCGTTCGAAGCTTTTCAGATAATTCTCCCAGAATAGCGTCTTCGTCGAAGAACTTCCCTTGATATCGATGTTCAAAATATTCACTGATTCGTTGCCTCATATCACGAGGTAAGCGCCGGTAAGCCATATATTCCTCAACTTGTTTCAACTGAAAAAGTACAAATTGATGAATGAAACTGCCAAGTGCAATGAGAACCTCAAACCGTCGCTTCAAGGATTAACCTGTGTACATCTATCGGTAAAGATTTTCATGATTTTCCATTTTTACTCAACAAATTCAAAACTTGTAATTATGATATACTTATGACGTTTTTTCCCCTCTGTAGGATTAAATAAAAACTTGAATCAAACCAGGGAAGCAGCCAGCCTAATAGAAAAACTTTGTAATCACTCTCTTCCTTAGATTTTGATTGGGTGTGCCTATGGTAGAAAACGTGGAGTTGTCAAAATAGAAAGAAAACTTACATATCATACTTTGAAAATATAAAAGTGAAAATAAATGAAGAAAAAACGAGATTAATATGAAAATGCTAGTTCAAAAAGATTATGTGAAAAGGAAACATTCTTATTTTAACTTGTAAGGCTCGCTTATATGCAGAACAAGACTTTCCACAAAATATGAAAGGAATTTCAACTTGGGATTTCATTTAAGAATTCCAAAATCCCACATTGGAATTCATTTTTTTTTCTTTTGTATATTCTAGAGAAGACTGACCTTGGATAAATACAAGGGTATTCTTTTATACACAATTTCCCTTAGCAATGTACAAAGGTTTCTTTTATTTAAATGAAAAAAAAAAAGTTGGTATATGGTAGTAACCCCTTAGCAGCAGAGGGTAGGGTTATATGGTGCAGCATTGACTGGCATTAAGTAGCGTTTCCCTGTGTAGAACTGAAAGACATAAGGTTCAAGACGACGGTGTTAATTAAATTTCTATCTTAATTTTGAAATCCACTTGAACAAAAAAAAAAAAAAAAAAAAAAAATCAAACCAGGGAAAAAAAGTTCTACTTTGCCTCTCCAAAAATATCAAAAATAAAGGAGCTCCAATCAAGGGGTTAGCTTTGTCACCATAAGTATCGCAATTTGAAGTGACGCATTATCATCTGTTTGATTTTAAGACTTTCGACTTCATTAATGCAATTATCGTTATTTTTTACTGTTCGATTAGGAACCGTCTCCCTAAGCGTTATTGTGCAAAAGCCAACCGTAAATTACTTCGTTTCGAAATCCAATATACACATAAAACCTATACGTTATGGTTTACAAAATACCAGCGGTATATTGTGTGTCATGGTGTTTGCTGTAGCGTGAGTCACGGTGGCAACGTGAGTTATGAGTCTCATATCTTATCAGAAAACTACCTACAAAATAACTTGATTTTAACCATTATTTTCTATGCAAACTTCATTTTTCATCTTCTAGGCGTGAAGTATCTTTTCTGATTATATGCCATCTTTTAATAGAATTGGTTATATCTCCTGCATCTTCATCAGAAAATCAATATTTTCCTCTTTGCAGTAATTTAAGGAAAATTTTTGTGAATAGAAAATAGATGAGAGTTTGCTGATGAATTTTATTCAATCTTAAATTACTCGCTAAGAAATAGTTTTGTCCCTCATTGAATTTATTTCTTCAAAGAAGAAAGTAGATGAATCTATAAGACTTTCAAGCATATAAATTAATAAATTAAATTATAAATAAGTTTTCTCCAATAAACTGTTCAAATAAATTATGGAAAAACTAATGTTATTTATGGAAAAGTAAGAAAGATCGATATACTATCATAAATTCTATTATCTATGACCATTAAGAAGGATAAGGAAGCAAGAAATTCAGGTCAAACTACAACCGTGATCTTTGTAGATTTGAGATTTACTACCAAAATATGTTCGAACACTTTAGAAGGTATGCTACAGTCAAAATGGTGATTACCACCTTCTCCAAGTTTGGGAAAGTTGTATTTTAGTGAAACTTAGGACTATTCAAGGCAATAATAGACGTTATAGCTTTCAAGCCCAGTCTTTTGTAAAGATCGTTTCTTTGGGGGTGAAAACCTTGTAAAAACTCCTTTAGATAGTAAGGAAACAGTTTGGGTTTTAGTATGTGAGACACGTGGGCATTAGTAAGCTACTTTTACTGAGTGGACCACATTGAATATGACACGGTCCCCCCCCCCCCAAAGAAAAAACTATCTGTAATAAGTTCTTAAGGTAAAAAGCTATTTTAAAATAAATTTCGTGACTTAAATCGTGGTGTAAAATAAACACAATCAAATATTGAAAGTATTAGTTTAGACAAATTGTCCCCGCTGAATAGAGAGTTGAAAACATAAATGGCATAAAAAAAAAATTATCTTTCCTATTCCTTATTCGATAACATTTGTATTTCGCAGATTTTCCATATTCTATTCTTTGCAGGTTTTCAGTGGGATTTTTTTTTTCAAATGTGCAAAACATAGACACTGAATGTCCTATTTACCCCCGATCATCCCATGATAGCCTTAACAGCCCTTCAGAAAATGAGTATAACCTTACTTGACGCAGCCATATTCCAAACTGATGTAGTGTTCTATCACAGCTTCTTTAATATGCTTTAATGGTTTATTTGTTAACCCAGCTCTTTGACATGGTTTCCAATAAAGTGAAATAAATCAAATACTTTCAAATCCGGCCTTGGGTATGTCTCTTGCCACTTTTTAATTACTGCATTTCTTTGTCAGAGATTAATCCTAGTCAAACAGTTCGTGGTAACGAACTGTAAGTAAGGAGCGACCCGGCTCAATGGTAACCGAAAGTCTAAAATACGGTATTTTGATACAAATAGATACATTAAAAGAATCAGATTTTAATGCTTATTTTAAATATACAAGTTTCATCATACCTTTTATCAAGTTTAATCCTACCCATCAAGAGTGACGCGCCTGAGAAAATTTTACTTATTTTCGAAAAAAGGGGGAAAGACCCCCTAAAACATATATAGAGCCTTAATGAAAATAACACCATCATATTCAGCGTATCAGAGAACCCTCCTGTAGAGGTTTCAAGCTCCTATCTACAAAAATGTGGAATTTTCCATTTTTTGCCAGAAGAAAGATCACGGGTGCGTGCTTATTTGTTGTTTTTTTGTTTCATTTCCCCAGGGGTGATCGTATCGACCCAAAGATCCTAGAATATCGTAGGAGGGCTCGTTGGAATGGAAATTAAAAGCTCTAGTGCGCTTTTTAAGTGACCAAAAAAAGGAGGGCAACTAGGCCCCCTCCCACGCTCATTTTTTTCCCAAAGTCACTCGATCAAAATTTTGAGATAGCCATTTTGTTCAGCATGTTCGAAAATATTATAAGTATGTCTTTTAGGATGACTTAATCCCCCGAAGTTCCCGGGGGAAGGGCCGAAATTTATGAACTTTACCCAATGTTAACATATAGTATTGGTTATTGGGAAGTATACAGACGTTTTCAAGGGAGATTTTTTCTGGTAGTGGGGGGGGGGGGTCAGGGGTTATGTGGGAGGAACTTTCGATGAAGGAAGTTTTCATGGGGAAAGGGATATTGCTATGAAGGGGACGCCGGACTTCCTAGCATTATTTAAAAAAAGATCAGATATTAAATATAAAAAATCAAGTTTTTCAACAGCAACAGCAGCAGCATCAAAACTTTAAACGAACAGAAAATATTACATATATGATTGGCTTCACCCTCTAGTCAATAGTCTTGCTCTTCAAGCCAAAGATTTCTTAGTACTTTCATAAGAGCTATTTGTGATTAGTGATTAAGCGGTCAGTTTTAAAGAATTGGAACAAAATTCGAACTTTAACTTAAAGAGCAAGGTATTGACTAGGGGGTGAACCCTCTAATATACGTATTAAAAATATATGAATATAGAAGTTCGCTACGTAAGTTAATTCGTAAGTTACGTATATTTATTACTAATAAAAACGTTCGTAAATAAAATTAAACAAGTTTTGAGAAATCAATTTAACCAAATAAAAGTAAATTAATATGCAAATTTTGTTTTAATTATTCATGTACGGTGAGCCAAGATCAAAACCTGCATTTATTCAAAAACGTTCAAAAATTAAATAAAAAAAAGAAGGTTTTTTTAACTGAAAGTAAGAAACGACGTTAAAACTTAAAACGAACAGAAATTATTCCTTATATAAATGGGGCTGTTCCCTCCGAAACGCCTTGCTATTTACGATATATTTTGAATTTATCACAACTCTTTTTGTTTAATCAATAAAAAACATTATCGTAAAGAGCGAGGGGTTGTGGAGGGGACAGCCCCATTCATATAAGGAATAATATTTTTTTGTACTTTCATAAGAGCTATTTATTCTAATTAACAGCCTTTGTGATTAAGCGGTCAGTTTTAGAGAATTGGAACAAAATTCAAACTTTATCTTAAAGAGCAAGGTATTGACCTCAACGCCTCGCTCTTTACGCTAAAGTTTGACTTTCTTACAACTCTATTTTTTTAAACAATAAAAAACTTCAGCGTAAAGAGCGAGGCGTTGAGGAGGGGACAGCCCCTTTCATATAACGAATAATTACTGTTCGTTTTAAGTTTTAACGTCGTTCCTTACTTTCAGTTAAAAAAACTTGTTTTTTCTTATTTATATGTATCTAAAGATAATCCCTGGGGGATTGTCATTGACTTGCTGGTCAGCAAATCCCTTTAGGCTTTAGAATATAGATTGGTAATATGTAGCTGAAACATTTTGGTAGATATATCGGGTATGTGCCAAATAGGTAATGTTTAGGGCATACGTATTTTAAAAAGTGCTTTGAGATCTACTTAGGCAGGCTTCAGTGAACCTTCAAAAATTTGTGTTACAAAGAGCAAAATCGGTTCAATTGCTCCTGATCCACTGATTACACCAAGAGGTCTGGATGCTGATTCTCTCATGAAATTGGCCTACATCAAACAGTTCGCGGTAATGAACTGTAAGTAAGGAGCAACCCAGCTCAATAGTGACAGAAACTCTAAAAAAAGGAAGTTTGATACCAATAGATATATCAAATGATTTATATTTTAAGGCTAAAAGAAAATATATAAGTTTCATCAAGTTTAATTTTACCCATCAAAAGTTACGCGCCTGAGAAAATTTGCCTGATTTTCGAAAAAAAAGGGAAAAGCCCCCTAAAAGCTATAGAACCTTAATGAAAATCACACCATCAGATTCAGCGTATCAGAAAACCGTAATGTAGAGGTTTCCAGCTCCTATCTTAAAAAATGTGGAAATTTGTATTATTTACCAGAAGAAAGATCATGAATACGTGTTTATTTTTTGTATTTAATTTTTTTCCCCAGGGGTGATCGTATCGAACCAGTGGTCCTAGAATATTGTGGGAACGCTCATTAGAACGAAAATTTAAATTTCTAGTGTCATTTTAAGTGACCAAAAAAATGGAGGGCAACTAGGCCCCCTCCCATGCTCATTTTTTCCCAAAGTCACCTTATCAAAATTTTTAGATAGCCATTTGGTTCAGCATGGTCGAAAATGTAATAAATATATCTTTTAGGATGACTTAATCCCCCAAAGTTCCCGGGGGGAGGGCTGAAAGTTATGAACTTTACCCAATGTTTACATATGGTATTGGTTATTGGGAAGTATACAGACATTTTCAAGGGGGATTTTTTCGCTCTTTACGCTAAAGTTTTTTATTGTTTTAAAAAATAAAGTTGTGAGACAGAGTCTAACTTTAGCGTAAAGAGCGAGGCATTGAGCAGGGGACAGCCCATTTCATATATGGAATAATTTCTGTTCGTTTTAAGTTTTAATGTTGCTCCTTACTTTCAGTTAAAAAAAACTTGCTTTTTTTATTTTATATAATAAAGTTGACCTTCATTTCAGTGAGACTAAAACTGAGTCTCTTGTTTTCAATCGTAAAGGGATTAATCTTGGATTATAAAATTAGATGATAAGGCAGTAAAATCTTCATCTTATATAGCGTATCTTGGTCTTTCTTTTGATTGTGACGTTACGTGGACGTGTGTGTAGTTAGTAGATGACTTTTTTTTTAGCAAAGTTCGCAAGGCTTACGGCATGATTATGTCTTCGAAAGTTATGTACAGTCGACAGATTGAAGTCCAACTGCTTCTATTGCTGGTTGCACGTCATGTGCTAGCGCTATCTTTATTTTGGACCCTTTTATTAGACCAAATGAAAAAAAAAAGTTTTTTCAACTTAAAATAAGGAGCAACATTAAAACTTAAAACGAAGAGAAATTATTACGTATATGAGGGGGTTCACCCCCTAGTCAATACCTCACTCTTTACGCTAAACTTCGAATCACAAATCCCTGAATCACAAAAGCCGTTTAATTAGAATATACAGCTCTTTTGAAAGTACTAAAAAACTTTAGCGCAAAGAGCTAGGTATTGACTAGGAGGCGAACCCTCTCATATACGTAATAATTATCTGTTCATTTTAAGTTTTAATGTTGCTCCTTACTTCCAGTTGAAAAAACTCTAGGCATTTGCTTGAAATAGTTTAATTTCTGATCGTTTTTGGAATAGTGCTGGAAAATCTGCCGCCCCCTTCATAGAAATATCCCTTCCCCCAAGGAAACATCCTCCATGGAAAGATCCTCTCACGCAAACCTTCCTCCGACCTCCCCCATCAGAAAAAATTCCTCCTGAAAACGTCTGTATACTTCCCAATAACCAAAACTATATGTAAAGAATGGGCAAAGTTCATAACTTGCAGCCCTTCCCTCAGCACCTGTGGGGGATTAAGTCATCCTCAAAGACATATTTATTCGATTTTCGACTATGCTGACCAAAATGGCTTTCTCAAAATTTTTATTGGGTGACGTCGGGAAAAAAATTAGCGTGGGAGGGGGCCAAATTGCCCTCTAATTTTTTGGTCACTTAAAAAGGGCACTGGAAATTTTAAATCCCGTTCGAATCAGCCCTCTCACGATATTCTAGGACTAATGGATTGATACGATACCCCAGGAAAAAAAGAAAAAAAAGAAAACGCCTCCGTGATCTTTCTTCTGGCAAAATACACAAAATTCCACATTTTTTCAGATAGGAGCTTGAAACATCTGCAGTGGGGTTTTCTGTTACGCTGAACCTGTCGGTTTGATTTTCATTAAGATTCTATAACCTTTAGGGGGCATTTCCTCCTTTTTTCGAAAATAAGGCAAATTTTTTGAGACTCGTAACTTTTGATGGGTAAGACTAAACTTGATGGAACTTATATATTTGAAATCTGCATAAAAATAAAATTTGTTTTTTAGAGTTTCGGTTACTATTGAGCCGGGTCACTCCTTACTTACAGTTCGTTACCACGAACTGTTTGGTAAAAATTAATATAAAATCTGTTCTTGCTTTTTTCCGATTTTACAAGCTTCTCTTGCACCTAACTCCCTGGAAGCGTAACAGAGTGATTATAATATTATTTTTTTATTACACCTAATTCCCGATTTGTGAACCGTTGTTCAGAAAAGATTAAAGAAGTAGGAGGAAGGAGGAGGAAGAGGAAAATGAATTATAAGAAGATTTGCGATATAAGGGTCTATTTTGCTGTTTTGTGGCTTTTTCTTTGACTGTATTTAATTTTTTTATATATTGCTCCACTAGTGACACATATATTTAAGTTGGTAATAAAATAAGAATTATTCATTAGTTAAGATAATTTCTTAAACCGCATTGGCCTGACATCACATAAAGAAAGAAAAACGAGCGAAAATGGGGTTCTTATAGGCCAAATAAAAATACTGAAAAAACAAAGCGAATATTTCGAGAGGACAAACGCCTCTCTTCTTCAGCGCGAAACAAAATAATGTATCCAAGGAAAGTGCCGAAGAAAAAAACCACCAAAAACAAACGTGGAAAGTCAATGTGAAAATAACAAAAAAAAACAAAGAAAAAGCCAAAAACTTAAAAGATGAATAAAAGCCAAAAATTAAAAGAATTAAAACCAAATACCTAACAACCATAAAAGCGAGTTATTCGCCAATATCCGCGATTTGCACAAAATCCAAAAAAATTAGCTCCACCAAAGATTTTCAATCAAGGAGGAATAAAGTGTGCTGTTACTTCTAATTGCAGTTGATAGGTAGAAGCTTAAAAAGCTTCTAGGTAGGTAGAAGTTTAGGTAGAAGCTTAAAAAGGACTGAAATCTGTGCGTCAGAACCATGTTTTTGACCAGTATTAGCTTTTTTAGATCAAATTTACACTAAATGAGAAAAAAAGTGACAGAACGATTTTCTTGAACAGAACATTGCTGCTGGATGCAAATGCTTTCTCTGATAAGGATTTTTAAACATGGATGAGTCAGGTATGGGACCACTTTTATAGCTCGATGTCCTTAAGTTGAAAGAAGAAGCCTATGTAGCAAAGAAAATCTGTACCACAGAGACATGCTTTTACTCAGTTCTGCTTTATGGCTTACAAAAATGTGCTATTGAAAAAAGAAGAAGACTGACAGAAAACGTTCCCTGCCATAATCACCTCAACTGCACTGAAAAAATTAAATTCACAAAATATTAATCAATCCACCAAATCCATTGGATCACTAATCAGAGCTGGATGGCTTAGACATTTAACACACATTAATGAAAACTTCATCATTCGCAGACTCATACGCCGATCAATGTCCAGGAATAAGAACTTGGGAGACAAGTCCAAATGTTGGTTCAACATTGTAAAGAAGAATGCCTAGCCCATGTAGCCTTTTGGAAGTTTGGCACAAGTGAGATCCAACTTTTTCCTCCTCATCCGGTTCATCCGGTCTATACTGGAGACGGTTAGGTCGGGTTCAAAGGGGTCAATTTGGCACTTATTCTGGAGCTAAAACTCTTTTTCACCAAATCATTTTGCCTTTGAAAAGGAATACAGTTACTTGAGCCTGGAGCCCCACTCGCATGTATTTTCTGGGCAGATTCATTTAAAAAATAGCTCTATACCAGATATTGTCTTAATTTCACTATATAAAGTACAGTTGGAAGATTAGTTCAGGCTATTATGCGCCCTTTATGTCAATTAGTCTGACAAGCAAATTTAAAAGTGGCCGAGTCCTCTTTACGAGCTCGCCCTCATTATCTCTTTTTTACTTAGGAAGGTCTTTCAAATAAAAATTAACCCGTGTTTTGGAAGAAAGAAAAAAACTAAACCGACTTGAAATTTAAATAATTGTTTTATAATCGAATTAAAACCTAAAATGATAACTAAAAGAATGCCTGAGAAAACCTCGTTAGGGTCAATACGGCTCTGCAACATCCGTGAAGCTACTACTCTGTCAAAGACCTTCTATTCAAAGTATTAAAGGTTAAAATACTTTTTTTTAATTTGAAACAAGCGATATATATGTTCATATTATCCTAACATTGCAGCCTAGGGCAAGTTATATTTAAGCACAAAAAGGAAGGGGCTTTGAGCAGTGCCGAGGTGAGGTACAAAAGTTAAGGATGGGATAAAAGTTCTGGGAGTGGAAGAAGTGAAGATTTTTGGTCAGAGATATGCTCTAAGAGTGAATTTCTGTGTAAAAACATTTCCATGTCCAATAAAAAGGGAAAGAGGGGTGGGAGAAGGAAAGACGCATTCTTCCCTTATAAAAAAGATTGAATGATGAATGCGGGAGTGTATTTTTAAATTTGGTAATCTGACAGCTGTTATTAGTTTTTACTAAAGAATTAAATTAATTTTAATAGAGTCTTTAAGTTCAAGTTACTAATAATGAGCATAGACCAAAACTAATCGACAAAGAAAAAAAAAATTAATCATTCGCTTTTTGTTAAAAAGGAACTGTAGTTTATAGTTTTAAGACATGAAAACGGAAAATATTATATTTCAATTAGTAGAAAAAAATTGTTGAAACTAATTCCTGGTTAGATTCAAACGTATTAGTGAAAACCATGTTTTTTCAAACAAAGACTTAGATTTTTTGCCATCTATTAGTAATCAAACAGTTTGTGGTACCGAACTGTAAGTAAAGAGCGACTCGCTCAATATTATCGAACCTCTAATGAAATTTTGATAGCAATAGATATATTAAATGAATTAGTTTTTTGTGCTGATTCCAAATATATAAAATCCATTAAGTCTACTGTTAACCACCAAAAGCAGCGAACCTAAAAAATTTACCTGACTTTCAAAAAAAGGGGTAAACACCTCCAAAAAGTCAAGGAATCTTAATCTAAATCACAGAGTAAGATCCTTCGTATTATAGAACCCCTCTGTAGAGCTTTCAACCTCCCATCTCCAAAAATGTGGAATTTTTTACTGTTTGCCAGAACTAAGATCACAGATGCGTGTTTATTTTTTTTTATTTTTTTTTTTTTTTTTTTGTTATTTTACCGAGGGTGATTGTATCGAACCAATGGTCCTAGAATATTCGGAGGGGACTTATTCTGACCCAAATAAGACATTTTTCGCGGTGGAGGGGATTTTTTGATTCAGGAGGGGGATTTTCTATGGGAAGAATTTTTGTAGAGAGGGAAGTTTCCGGGGCTGAACTTTCCAGGGAAAACTTTACACTTGGGAACTTGCATGAATTCCCAAACGAAATTCTTTTTATTTGTCTTATTTTCTCTTTGCCGACTCAATTTTTCATATGGAGGTATTCCGGGGTAATTGTCCGGGGAAATTTTGTTTAATGAGTATTTTTTCTTGGGAGAAATTTTCCGGAGGGGAATTTTCAGCGTCTTGAAGCAATTTTTGTTTGGAAGAAATTTTTCGGGGGAATTGCGTGTGAGTGGAACTCTCCATGGAAGATTTTATGAAGGGAGGGAGTTTTCCTTGTGGGAGAGCTATTCCCGGTATTATTTGGAAAATGATCAGAAAATAAATGAAAATCAAGTTTTATCAACTGAAAGTAAAGAGTAACATTAAAAATTAAAACAAACAGAAATTATTTCGTATATGTGGGGGATTGCAACATCCTAAATACCTTGCTCTTAACGCTAGAGTTTGGCGTTTTGTCCCAATCCTTTAAGAAAGACTCCTGAAACTCATAAGCTATTTCCAAAGAATAAGATACTTTTTTAATAAACTAAGAGACTTTAGCGTGAAGAGCAAGGTATTAAAGAGGTATTAAAACCCTCATATACAAAATGATTTCTGTTCTTTTTAAGTTTAAATACTGCTCATTACTTTCAGTAGGAAAAACTTGTTTTTTTTATCTAATGAAACACTAAGAGGCTTCTGAAATAATATTCACCTTAACAATCGGGTTCTATTTTTTCGAAGTAGTGCCTAAAAATGGACACTTGTGTCCATAACTTCTTCACAACTTCAAACCTAGTGGGGTTTTCAAAACTCATAATCCATTTCCAAGGAATAAGATACTGTTTAAAAAACTAAGAGACTTCAGCGTGAAGAGCAAGGTATTAAAGAGGTATTAAAACCCTCATATACAAAATGATTTCTGTTCTTTTTAAGTTTAAATACTGCTCCTTACTTTCAGTAGGAAAAACTTGTTTTTTTTATCTAATGAAACACTAAGAGGCTTCTGAAATAATATTCACCTTAACAATCGGGTTCTATTTTTTCGAAGTAGTGCCTAAAAATGGACACTTGTGTCCATAACTTCTTCACAACTTCAAACCTAGTGGGGTTTTCAAAACTCATAAGCCATTTCCAAGGAATAGGATACTTATTTTTAAAAAAACTAAGAGACTTCAGCGTGGAGAGCAAGGTATTAAAGAGGTATTAAAACCCTCATATACAAAATGATTTCTGTTCTTTTTAAGTTTAAATACTGCTCATTACTTTCAGTAGAAAAAACTTGTTTTTTTTATCTAATGAAACACTAAGAGGCTTCTGAAATAATATTCACCTTAACAATCGGGTTCTATTTTTTCGAAGTAGTGCCTAAAAATAGACACTTGTGTCCATAACTTCTTCACAACTTCAAACCTAGTGGGGTTGTCAAAGTGGCGTCTTCCAGCCTGTAAGAGGACTGTTGGCATCCATGATCGTGGATGGTAATCACTGCGTTTTTTTTTTTCCAAACGAAATTTATCCCAACAACTTGTTCTCCATCTTAACGTTTGGTTGACGTGGCCTCACCAATTTGTATTTAATCAGAATATTGTATGGAGAGGTCACTGACATTCCCTTATAGTTAGTTTTTCTCTTGTGCAGCAGAAATCATAAAAGATATTAATTTCACTTACTTTGAATGTGAGTTCTCTACCTGATTCCGTCCTAGACACTAAACTTGGGTAGGAACTTAATGATTTTTTAGTTTCCATTAAATTAAGATTTTTACTGTTTCTTGCTTTTGTTTTATTGTTTTATTTACAAGCCATTGACCGTATAAAAAAAAAGAAAAAAAAAAAAAAAAAAGGCCAATGGTATTGACGGAGTCAGTGCTTTACATCTAAGAAATAGGGCGGTTGTGCTTCGACATAGTATTTGACCCATCTGAACCAGAACATCTTTGTTCAGGGGGTCGTACCTTCAAACTTCTGCACAAAAATGATACCTGCACATACCTCGCTCTATACGCTAAAGTTTTTTAATTGTTTAAAAAGAGTTGTGGTAAAGTCAAACTTCAGCGTTAAAGAGCGAGGCGTTGAGGAGGGGACAGCCCCTTTCATGTACGGAATAATTTCTGTTCGTTTTAAGCTTTGACGTCGGTCCTTACTTTCAGTTAAAAAAACTTGTTTTTTTTATTTAATTTTTGAACGTTTTTGAATAAATGCAGGTTTGCATTTTGGTTCACCAAAAGTGAATAATTAACACCAAATTTGCATATTAATTTTACTCTTATTTGGTTAAATGGCTTTCTCGAAACTTGTTTAATTTTATTTACGAACGTTTTTTATTAGTAATAAATATACGTAACTTACGAATTAACTTACGTAACGAATTTCTATATTCATATATTTTTAATACGTATATTAGGGGATTCTCCCCCCTAGTCAATACCTTGCTCTTTAAGCTAAAGTTCGAATTTTGTTCCAATTCTTTAAAAATGACCGCAAAATCAAAAAAGCCGGTAATTAGAATAAATAGCTCTTATAGAAAGCACTAAAAAATCTTGGGCTTAAAGAGCGAGGTATTTACTAGGGGGCGAACCCAATCATATACGTAACATTTTCTGTTTGTTTTAAGTTTTGATGTTGCTCCATACTTTCAGTTGAAAAACTAGTTTTTTTTTTATATATATAATTTCTGATCTTTTTTTAAAATAATGCTGGGAAATCCGGTGCCCCCTTCATAGCAATTTCCCTTCCCCCATGAAACATTCCTTCATATAAAGATCATCCAACATAACCCTCGACCTATCGCCCCCTACTACTAGAAAAAATCCCCCTGAAAACGTCTGTATACTTCCCAATAACCAATACCATATGTTAACATTGGGTGAAAGTTCTAACTTTAAGCCCTCCCCCGGGGACTTTGGGACATTAAGTCATCCTAAAAGACATATTTATCATATTTTCGACCATGTTGAACAAAAATGCTATCTCAAAATTTTGATCGGGTGATTTTGGGGGGAAATGAGCGTGGGAAGGGTCCTAGGTACCCTCCATTTTTTTGTCACTTAAAAAGAGCACTAGACCTTTTAATTTCCATTCCAATGAGCCCTTCCACGATATTTTAGGACAACTGGGTCGATACTATCACCCCTTAAAAAAAAAAAAAAAAAAAATAAACACGCATCCGTGATCTTTCTTCTGGCAAAAAATACAAAACTCTGCGATTCGCTGAATCTGATGGTGTGATTTTCATTAAGGTTCTATATCTTTTAGGGGGTCTTCCCCCTTTTTTTCAAAATCAGCCAAATTTTCTCAGGCACGTAACTTTTGATAGGTAGAAGTAAACTTGATGAAACTTATATATTTGAATTCAGCATCAAAATTTGATTCATTTTATGTATCTATTGGTATCAAAATCCCTTTTTTTAGAGTTTCAGTAACTATTGAGCCGGGTCACTCCTTACTTACAGTTCGTTACCACGAACTGGTTGATTATTCATCCGTAAGACATGACAGAGTCATCTTAACCTTTCGATCGTCATAGCCCTTTTCGATGGTGTCAAATTATACTTTTTGTAGAGTATTTAATTTAACGTACAGCTGCTTTATCCGCCGTCACATTAACCGAGTACCTAAAACTATGTTTAGAAATTTCCTCAGGAAAAACACTCAAAGTAACCTCCTCAGCTCTTTCAGGCAAGTAAGTAGTAACCTAGGTGCTGATCCGAATTACACATACAATTACACATGAATTGCGCAAGAAAAACCCATACTTGAGACATTAAACTCACGCGTGAATATTTTAAAAGTTGGCACACTATAATGCATGTTATGAAACTAAATTCGAGGTTTTTTTAAACTTGGCAAGGTATAATGTGGTCAAGCATGTTTTGAGAGTTTGGTCGTAATAATAATTTAAGCATACAGGTTTTTTTCTGTTTTTGTTGTCAATTGCACAATGAATGTACGTCATGAGTTCACATGCACATTCTTAAAAAAAACTGGTACATTTAAAAAGGGGTAATGAGATTTGTGAATTGGAGTGTAGGATTCGCGAATTTGATACTATTAAGGATTTACTTGAAATGAAAAATTTTAACTAGAAATGGCTGAAAAGCGTTTTGGGGGAGATGGGGTGATTGTGTACTGTATAATACACATGTGATGTTTGGACAGTGTTGTCAATTTAAAATAGTTTAACGTTCCCTTCGTTCCCCCATTTCTGAGGGCAGGGGAGGGGGGTCATTTTTGGAGGGAAAATCAAAAATAATCGGAATCTAAAATAAATGGTATAGGGATCAAGGGCACTGCTCAGACCCCGCGCGGCGCCTAAGTTCTGCGGACAGGGTCGGGGGGGGGTCAAATGTTGAGGGGAATACAAAAAAGAAAACAATAAAAAAAAAATGGGATCTGCCCCAAGGGGAAGGCTCAGAGGCCCTTTGTTCCCCCATTTATGAGGGCAGGGGAGGGGAGGGTCAATTTTGGAGGGAAAACCAAAAATACTCAGAATCGAAAATAAATGGGATCTGCCTCAAGGGCAAGGCTCAGAGGCCCCTCCTTCCTCCATTTCTGAGGGCAGGGGAGGGGGGGTCAATTTTGGAGGGAAAACCAAAAATACTCAAAATCGAAAATAAACTGGCTCTGCCTCAAGGGGAAGGCTCAGAGGCCCCTCCTTCCCCCATTTCTGAGGGCAGGGGAGGGGGGTCAATTTTGGAGGCAAAACCCAAAATACCCGTAATCTAAAATAAATGGGACCGGTCACACGGGAAAGGCACAGAGGCCCCTCCTTCCCCCTTTGTTGAGGGCAGGGAAGGGGGGGGTCAAATTTTCAAGTGAAACAAATATTCTCAGAATCGGATATAATTTCTATTAGTATTATTTTTTAACGATGCTCCTTATTTCGATTTGAAAATGCTTATTTTTTAATCTAATTGGGAATGAAACGTCAAACTCTAACATAAGGAACAAGGTATTTTGGAGGGGGCATCTGATGAAATAATTTAGGTCGTATGATCAATTTAATTTATTTTTTAAATTCAATAGTTTTTCAGTAAGGACACTCAATATCCTAAAAGTGTCTGATTAAAACTTTTACCTTGAGCATCGATGTTGTTAGCAGAATTTCAAAAAGGATCGTTTATGAGGGCTAGCGTATCTGATGAAATAATTTAGTTCGTATGATCAATATAATTTTTTTTTTAATTCAGTAGTTTTTCAGTAAGGACACTCGATATCCTAAAAGTGTTTGATTCAAACTTTTACCTTGAGCATCTATGCTGTTAGCAGAATTTCAAAAAAGGAACGTTTATGAGTGCTGGTGTATTTTATGAGATAATTTAGGTCGTATGATCAATTTGATTTATTTTTTAATTCAGTTTTTTTTCAGAAATGACACCCGATATCCTAAGAGTGATTGATTCTAACTTTTACCTTGAGAATCTATATTTCTAGCAGAATTTCAAAAAGGATTCTTTATGAGTGTTGGTGTATCTGATGAAATAATTTAGGTTGTATTATAAGTTTAATTAATTTTTTTATTCAGTAGTTTTTTCAGTAAGGACACTCGATATCTTAAAAGTGTTTGATTCAAAATTTTACCTTGAGAATAGATGTTGTTGGGTCCCAGTCCACCAGCCCGAATGGTGGAAATCCAATAGTTCAGTATTAGGGTCTTAGTCCACCAGCCTGAATGGTGGAAATCCACTAGCTCAGTATTGGGGTCTCAGTCCACCAGCCTGAATGGTGGAAATTCACTAGCTCAGAATTGGAACCTTAGTCAGTGTCCAGATTGGAGCGTTGGAGTCCGACTATCTGGGCCTTATTTTTCAAGGGCTGATTGCTAAGCGATGGACTTGGGCTCGATTGGGAACCCATTATGAAAATGGAGAACAAAAAACAAGAATATATTGTTGGTATGAATCTAGAGCATGGCATGGTTACCGCTAGAGCAACAGTCTAACCGTTGACGGTTTTAGGTATCCTTGAATAAGTTCTAAGGCTAGATTGGAAGTTGGGACAAATTTTTGGAGGTGCCCACCTCACCTGCCCAGAGTCTCAGGCAAGTGACTCTAAATTTGAAAAAGTGGAAATTGGCTCAGATTTTCTAAACTGAGCTGAGACAATGAATAGATACTATTGGGAAAGTGATTGGAGACGCTGGGCATCCGTTAACAAGTGCTAAAATGAGAGAGGAATTTGGGACAATATTTGGGGGTACCCACCCGCCCAGAGTCTCCGGCAGTTGATCCAAAAATTAAAAAAACACACAGAAACGACTGACACAAAAAGACGAATCACACACAGAGAGGACAAACACACAGAAACGACAAATAGAGACGACACATGCACATAGACGATACACACACACAGAGTCAACACACACAGTGAGACGAGACACACACACAGAAATGACAAACACACATAGAGACGTCACACAAGCACAGATACGGAACGCAAATATAGACTAAACGCAAAGAGAGACAACACACACAGAGAGACAACATCCACACAGAAACGACACACACAGAGACGACACACACAAAGTGACGACTTACACATATACACGACACAAACACAGACACGACAAACACAAAGATACGAAACACACAGAGAGAAGAAACACACACACAGAAGACACACTCAAAGTGATGACTTACACATAGAGAAGACACACACACAGAGACTACAAACACACAGAGACGACAAACATAGAGAGACGACACACGCACACAGAGACGACAAACACACAGAGACAACACACACACACAGATACGAAACACACAAAGAGACGACACACGCACAGAGAGGACAAACACACAGAAATGACAGACACACAGAGAGACGAAACACACATAGAGACAACACAGACATAGAGATGACTGACACACAGATACGAAACATCCAAAGAGACGACACATGCACAGAGACGACACACACACAGAGTCCACTCGCACACAGAGAGTACAAACACACAGAGACGACAGACACAAAGAGACAAATCACACACAGAGAGGAAAAACACACAGAAACGACACATAGAGATGAAATATGCACAGAGACTATACACACACACAGAGTCAACACACACAGAGAGACGAGACACACACACAGAAATGACAAACACACATAGAGACGACACACACACACAAAGAGACGTCACACACACACAGGTACGAAACACACATAGAGACGACACACACATAGAGACAACACACACACAGAGACAACACCCACACAGAGACGACACACACACACACACACACAGACGACACACACACACAGAGACGACAAACTCAAAGTGACGACTTACACATAGAGACGACACACACACAGATACGAAAAACGCACACACAATACACACACACACACACACACAGAGACGACACACACATATAGACAACAAATACACAGAGACGACACAAACACAGAGACGACAACACATAGAGAGACGACACGCACACAGAGACGACAAACACACAGAGACAACACACACACAGAGACGACACATGGACAGAGACGACACACACACTCAGAGTCCACTCACACACAGAGAGGACAAACACACAGAAACGACACATAGAGACGACACATGCACAGAGACGATAGACACACACAGAGTCAACACACACAGAGAGACGAGACATGGCGTATATGATGAAATAATTTAGGTCGTATGCTAAATTTAATTTATTTTTTTTAATACAGTAGTTTTTTTTTAGTTAGGACACTCAAGACAACACGAACACAGAGAGAATACACACACACAGATACGAAACACACACAGAGACGACACACACACAGAGACGACATACTCAAAGTGACGACTTACACATAGAGACGACAGACACACACACACACACACACACACATACACAGAGACGACAAACACACAGAGATGAGACACATAGAGAGACGACACACACACACAGACAGACGACAAACACAAAGAGACAACACACACACACAGAGACGACACACACACACACACACACACAGATACGAAACACACAAAGAGACTTAATTCAGTAGTTTTTTTCAGTAAGGACACTCGATATCCTAAAAGTGTTTGATTCAAACTTTTACCTTGAGAATCGATGTTGTTGGGTCCCAGTCCACCAGCCTGAATGGTGGAAATCTACTAGCTCAGTATTGGGGTCTTAGTCCACCAGCCTGAATGGTGGAAATCCACTAGCTTAGTATTGGGGTTTCAGTCCACCAGCCTGAATGGTGGAAATTCACTAGCTCAGAATTGGGGTCTTAGTCCACCAGCCTGAATGGTGGAAATTCACTAGCTCAGAATTGGGATCTTAGCCCACCAGCCTGAATGGTTGAAATTCACTAGCTCAGAATTGGGGTCTTAGTCAGTGTTCAGATTGGAGCGTTGGGGTCCGACTATCTGGGCTTTATTTGTCAAGGTCTGAATGCTAAGCGATGGACTTGAGCTCGATTGGGACTCCATTTTGAAAATGGAAAACAAAAAACAAAAATATATTGTTGGTATGTGTGTGTAGAGCATGGCATGGTTACCGCTAGGGCAACAGTCTAACCGTTGACGGTTTTAGGTATCCGTGAATAAGTTCTAAGGCGAGAGTGGAAGTTGAGACAAATTTTTGGAGGTGCCCACCTCACCTGCCCAGAGTCTCAAGCAAGTGACCCTAAATTTGAAAAAGTGGAAATTGGCTCAGATTTTCTAAACTGAGCTGAGACAATGAATAGATACTTTTGGGAAACTGATTGGAGACGCTGGGCATCCTTGAACAAGTGCTAAATTGAGAGAGGAATTTGGGACAATATTAGGGGGTGCTCACCCGCCCAGAGTCTCCGGCAGGTGACCCAAAAATTTAAAAAACACACAGAGACGACAGACACAAAGCGACGAATCACACACAGAGAGGACAAACACACACAAACGACACATAGAGACGACACATGCACAGAGACGATACACACACACACAGAGTCAACACACACAGAGAGACGAGACATACACACAGAAATGACAAACACACATAGAGACGACACACACAAAGAGACGACACACACACACACAGATACGAAACACACATAGAGACGACACACACATAGAGACAACACAAACACAGAGAGACAACATCCGCACAGAGACGACACACACACACAGAGACGACACACTCAAAGTCACGACTTACACATAGAGACGACACACACACAGAGACGACAAACACACAGAGACGACACACATAGAGAGACGACACACACACAGATACGAAACACTCATAGTGAAGACTTACACATAGAGACGACACACACACAGAGACGACAAACACACAGACACGACACACAGAGAGAGACGACACGCACACAGAGATGACAAACACACAGAGACAACACACACACAGATACGACTCACACAAAGAGACGACACACGCACAGAGAAGACAAACACACAGAAACGACACACTCACACACAGAGACGATACACACATAGAGACAACACAGACATAGAGAGGACAGACACACAGATACGAAACACCCACAGAGACGACACATGCACAGAGACGACACACACACACAAAGTCCACTCACACACAGAGAGGACAAACACACAGAGACGAAAGACACAAAGAGACGAATCACACACAGAGAGGACAAACACACAGAAACGACACATAGAGACGACAAATGCACAGAGACGATACACACACAGAGTCAATACACACAGAGAGACGACGACACACGCACACACACACACACACAGAGACGACACACACATAGAGACAACACAGACACAGAGACGACAACACATAGAGAGACGACACGCACACAGAGACGACAAACACACAGAGACTACACACACACTGTTACGAAACACACACAGAGAGGATACATGCACAGAGACGACACACACACACAGAGTCCACTCACACACAGAGAGGACAAACACACAGAGACGACAGATACAAAGAGACGAATCACACACAGAGAGGACAAACACACAGAAACAAAACATAGAGACGACACGTGCACAGAGATGATACACACAAACACAGAGTCAACACACACAGAGAGACGAGACATGGCGTATCTGATGAAATAATTTAAGGTCGTATGATCAATTTCATTTTTTTTTTAATACAGTAGTTTTTTTTTAGTAAGGACACTCAAGACAACACGCACACAGAGAGAACACACACACACACAGATACGAAAAACACACAGAGACGACACACACACAGAGACGAAATACTCAAAGTGACGACTTACACATAGAGACGACACACACACACACACAGACGACAAACACATAGAGACGAGACACATAGAGAGACGACACATACACACAGAGAGACGAGACACACACAGAGACAACACACACACAAAGAGACGACACACACACACACAGATACGAAACACACAAAGAGACGACACACACACGGAGTTTCTGACCGTTTAAGTTTTGATGTTAGTGTTGTCAGTCAAAAGCTATGAGCTTTTGATGCCCCTTTTGAATGCCCCCCTCCGGTGCGCCGGAGGGGGGCATTCCTGTCAACTTTTGGAGGGTGTTTCCCCATTTTTCGATAATCAGGCAATTTTTTCAAGCTCTTTTCTCAAGCTCATAGCTTTTGACTGACAACACTAACATCAAAACTTAAACGGTCAGACACTCCATGCGTGTGTCGTCTCTTTGTGTGTTTCGTATCTGTGTGTGTGTGTGTGTCGTCTCTTTGTGTGTGTGTTGTCTCTGTGTGTGTGTCGTCTGTGTCTGTGTGTGTGTCGTCTGTCTATGTGTCTCGTCTCTGTGTGTTTGTAGTCTCTCTATGTGTGTGTGTGTGTGTGTCATCTCTATGTGTAAGTCGTCACTTTGAGTATGTAGTCTCTGTGTGTGCGTGTCATCTCTGTGTGTGTTTCGTATCTGTGTGTGTGTGTGTTCTCTCTGTGTGCGTGTTGTCTTGAGTGTCCTTACTAAAAAAAATGCTGTATTAAAAAAAAAAAAATTCATTGATCATACGACCTAAATTATTTCATTAGATACGCCATGTCTCGTCTCTCTGTGTGTGTTGACTCTGTGTTTGTGTGTATCGTCTCTGTGCACTTGTCGTCTCTATTTGTCGTTTCTGTGTGTTTGTCCTCTCTGTGTGTGATTCGTCTCTTTGTGTCCGTCATCTCTGTGTCTTTGTCCTCTCTCTGTGTGAGTTGACTCTCTGTGTGTGTGTGTCGTCTCTGTGCATTTGTCTTCTCTACGGGCCTGTAGTCTCTGTTTGTGTGTGTCGTTTCTGTGTGTTTGTCATCTCTGTATGCGTGTGTCGTCTCTGTGTGTGTGTCGTCTCTGTGTCTGTGTCGTCTCTATGTGTTTGTCGTCTGTGTGTGTGTGTGTGTGTGCGTGTGTCGTCGTCTCTCTGTGTGTGTTGACTCTGTGTGTGTGTATCGTCTCTGTGCATGTGTCGTCTCTATGTGTCGTTTCTGTGTGTTTGTCCTCTTTGTGTGTGATTCGTCTCTTTGTGGTTGTCGTCTCTGTGTGTTTGTCCTCTCTGTGTGTGAGTGGACTCTGTGTGTGTGTGTCGTCTCTGTGCATGTGTCGTCTCTGTGGTTGTTTCGTATCTGTGTGTCTGTCATCTCTATGTCTGTGTTGTCTCTATGTGTGTGTCGTCTCTGTGTGTGTGTGTTGTTTCTGTGTCATTGTCCTCTGTGTGTGTGTGTCGACTTTTTTTGTGTTTCGTATCTGTGTGTGTTTTGTCTGTGTGTGTGTGTCGTCTCTATGTGTGTTTCGTATCTGTATGTGTGTCGTCTTTGTGTGTGTCGTCTCTACGTGTGTTTCGTCTCTGTGTGTAAGTCGTCACCTTGAGTGTGTCGTCTCTGTGTGTGTGTCGTCTCTCTATGTGTGTCGTCTCTGTGTGTTTGTAGTCTCTGTGTGTGTGTCGTCTCTATGTGTAAGTCGTCACTTTGAGTGTGTTGTCTCTGTGTGTGTGTGTTGTCTCTATGTGTGTGTCGTCTCTATGTGCGTTTCGTATCTGTGCGTGTGTGCCGTCTCTCTGTGTGTGTCGTCTCTATGTGTGTTTGTCATTTCTGTGTGTGTCTCGTCTCTGTGTGTGTGTTGACTCTGTGTGTGTGTGTATTGTCTCTGTGCATGTGTCGTCTCTATGTGTCGTTTCTGCGTGTTTGTCCTCTCTGTGTGTGATTCGTCTCTTTGTGTCTGTCATCTCTGTGTGTTTTTTAAATTTTTTGGTCACCTGCCGGAGACTCTGGGCGGGTGAGCACCCCCAAATATTGTCCCAAATTCCTCTCTCAATTTAGCACTTGTTCAAGGATGCCCAGCGTCTCCAATCACTTTCCCAATAGTATCTATTCATTGTCTCAGCTCAGTTTAGAAAATCTGAGCCAATTTCCACTTTTTCAAATTTAGGGTCACTTGCTGAGACTCTGGGCAGGTGAGGTGGGCACCTCCAAAAATTTGTCCCAACTTCCACTCTCGCCTTAGAACTTATTCACCGATACCTAAAACCGTCAACGGTTAGACTGGTGCCCTAGCGGTAACCATGCCCTGCTCTACACACATACCAACAATATATTTTGTTTTTTGTTTTCCATTTTCACAATGGGGTCCCAATCGAGCTCATGTCCACCGCTTAGCATTCAGACCTTGACAAATAAAGCCCAGATAGTCGGACCCAAACGCTCCAATCTGAACACTGACTAAGACCCTAATTCTGAGCTAGTGAATTTCAACCATTCAGGCTGGTGGGCTAAGACCCCAATTCTGAGCTAGTAAATTTCCACCATTCAGGCTGGTGGACTAAGACCACAATTCTGAGCTAGTGAATTTCCACCGTTCAGGCTGGTGGACTGAGACCCTAATACTGAGCTAGTGGATTTCCACCATTCAGGCTGGTGGACTAAGACCCCAATACTGAGCTAGTGGATTTCCACCATTCAGGCTGGTGGACTGGGACCCAACAACATCGATTCTCAAGGTAAAAGTTTGAATCAAACACATTTAGGATATCGAGTGTCCTTACTGAAACAAACTACTGAATTAAGTCTCTTTGTGTGTTTCGTATCTGTGTTTGTGTGTGTGTGTGTCGTCTCTTTGTGTGTTTGTTGTCTCTGTGTGTTTTTCGTCTCTGTGTGTGTGTGTCGTCTCTCTATGTGTGTGGTCTCTGTGTGTTTGTCGTCTCTGTGTGTGTGTGTGTGTGTGTGTGTGTGTGTGTGTGTGTGTGTCTGTCGTCTCTATGTGTAAGTCGTCACTTTGAGTATGTCGTCTCTGTTTGTGTGTAGTCTCTGTGTGTGTTTCGTATCTGTTTGTGTGTGTTCTCTCTGTGTGAGTGTTGTCTTGAGTGTCCTTACTAAAAAAACTAATATATTAAAAAAAAAATAATTAAATTGATCAAACGACCTAAATTATTTCATCAGATACACCATGTCTCGTCTCTCTGTGTGTGTTGACTCTGTGTGTGTGTATCGTCTCTGTGCATGTGTCGTCTCTATATGTCGTTTCTGTGTGTTTTTCCTCTCTGTGTGTGATTTGTCTCTTTGTTTCTGTAATCTCTGTGTGTTTGTCCTCTCTGTGTGTGAGTGGACTCTGTGTGTGTGTCGTATCTATGAATGTGTCATCACTGTGGGTGTTTCGTATCTGTGTGTGTGTTGTCTCTGTGTGTTTGTCTTCTCTGTGTTCGTGTCATCTCTCTATGTGTTATTGTATCTGTGTTTGTGTTGTCTCTGTGTGTGTGTTGTCTCTATGTGTGTGTCGTCTCTGTGTGTGTGTGTGTGTGTGTGCGTGTGTGTGTGTGTGTGTGTGTCGTTTCTGTGTGCTTGTCGTCTCTGTGTGTGTCGTCTCTATGTGTAAGTCGTCTTTTTGAGTCTGCCGTCTCTGTGTGTGTGTCGTCTGTGTGTGTGTGTGTGTGTGTCGTCTCTGTGTGGATGTTGTCTCTGTGTTTGTGTGGTCTCTTTGTGTGTGTCGTCTCTCTGTGTGATTCGTACCTGTGTGTGTGTGACGTCTCTTTGTGTGTGTGTGTCGTCTCTATGTGTGTTTGTCATTTCTGTGTGTGTGTCTCGTCTCTCTGCGTGTGTTGACTCTGTGTGTGTGTGACGTCTCTTTGCATGTGTCGTCTCTATGTGTCGTTTCTGTGTGTTTGTCCTCTCTGTGTGTGATTCGTCTCTTTGTGTCTGTCGTCTCTGTGTGTTTGTCCTCTCTGTGTGTGAGTGGACTCTGTGTGTGTGTCGTCTCTGTGCATGTGTCGTCTCTGAGGGTGTTTCGTATCTGTCTGTCTGTCATCTCTATGTCTGTGTTGTCTCTATATATGTGTCGTCTCTGTGTGTATATGTCGTTTCTGTGTGTTTGTCCTCTCTGTGCGTGTGTCGTCTCTGTGTGTGTTTCGTATCTGTGTGTGTGTGTTGTCTCTGTGTGTTTGTCGTCTCTGTGTGCGTGTCATCTCTCTATGTGTGTCGTCTCTGTGTGTTTGTCGTCTCTGTTTGTGTGTCGTCTCTATGTGTTAGTCGTCACTTTGAGTGTGTCGTCTCTGTGTGTGTGTAGTCTCTCTATGTGTTTCGTCTCTGTGTGTGTGTCGTCTATCTATGTGTGTCGTCTCTATGTGTAAGTCGTCTCTTTGAGTGTGTCGTCTCTGTGTCTGTCGTCTCTTTGTTGATGTTGTGTGTGTGTTTTTGATCTCTCTCTGCGTGTGTCGTATCTAGGTGCGTTTCGGTTCTGCGTGTGTGTGTTGTCTAGGTGCGTGTTTCGTCTCTATGTGTGTTTCTCATTTCTGTGTGTATGTCTTGTCTCTGTGTATGTGTTGACTCTGTGTTTGTGTGTATCCTCTCTGTGCATTTGTCGTCTCTATGTGTCGTTTCTGTGTGTTGTCCTCTCTGTCTGTGATTCGTCTCTTTGTGTCTGTCGTCTCTGTGTGTTTTTTAAATTTTTGGGTCACTTGCCGGAGACTCTGGGCGGGTGGGCGCCCCCAAATACTGTCCCAAATTCCTCTCTCAATTTAGCACTTGTTCACGGATGCCCAGCGTCTCCAATCACTTTCCCAATAGTATCTATTCATTGTCTCAGCTCAGTTTAGAAAATCTGAACCAATTTCCACTTTTTAAAATTTAGGGTCACTTGCCTGAGACTCTAGGCAGATGAGGTGGGCGCCTCCAAACATTTGTCCCAACTTCCACTCTAGCCTTAGAACTTATTCACGGATACCTAAAACCGTCAACGGTTAGACTGTTGCTCTAGCGGTAACCATGCCATGCTCTACACACATACCAACAATATATTTTTGTTTTTTGTTTTCCATTTCCACAATGGGGTCCCAATCGAGCTCGTGTCCATCGCTTAGCATTCAGACCTTGACAAATAAAGCCCAGATAGTCGGACCCCAACGCTCCAATCTGAACACTGACTAAGACCCCAATTCTGAGCTAGTGAATTTCAACCATTCAGGCTGGTGGACTAAGACCCCAATTCTGAGCTAGTGAATTTCCACCGTTCAGGCTGGTGGACTAAGACCCCAATTCTGAGCTAGTGAATTTCCACCGTTCAGGCTGGTGGACTGGGACCCCAATACTGAGCTAGTGGATTTCCACCATTCAGGCTGGTGGACTAAGACCCCAATACTGAGCTAGTGGATTTCCACCATTCAGGCTGGTGGACTGGGACCCAACAACATCGATTCTCAAGGTAAAAGTTTGATTCAAACACTTTTAGGATATCGAGTGTCCCTACTGAAGTAAAAAATAAATTAAATTTATCATACGACCTAAATTATTTCATCAGATACGCCAGCACTCATAAACGATCCTTTTTTAAATTCTGCTAACAACATAGATGCTCAAGGTAAAAGTTTGAATCAAACACTTTTAGGATATCGAGTGTCCTTACTGAAAAACTACTGAATTAAAAAATAAATCAAATTGATAATACGACCTAAATTATTTCATCATATACGCCAGCATTCATTAACGTTCCTTTTTTGAAATTCTGATAACATCATAGATACTCAAGGTAAAAGTTTGAATCAAACACTTTTAGGATATCGAGTGTCCTTACTGAAAAACTACTGAATTAAAAAATAAATTAAATTGATCATACGAACTAAATTATTTCAGCAGATACGCCAGCCCTCATAATCGATCCTTTTTGAAATTCTGCTAACAACATCGATGCTCAAGGTAAAAGTTTTAATCAGACGCTTTTAGGATATCGAGTGTCCTTTCTGAAAAACTATTGAATTTAAAAAATAAATTAAATTGATCATACAACCTAAATTATTTCATCAGATACCCCCTCCAAAATACCTTGTTCTTTATGTTAGAGTTTGACGTTTCATCCCCAATTAAATTAAAAAATAAGCATTTTAAAATAGAAATAAGGAGCATCGTTAAAAATTAAGATGAATGGAAATTATCTTTAATTCTGAGCATTTTTGTTTCCCCTCCAAAATTGACCCCCCCACCCCAGCCCGCAGAAATGGGGGAAGGAGGGGCCGCGGAGCCTTCCCCGTGAGGCAGATCCCGTTTATTTTCGATTCTGAGTATTTTTGTTTTTTCCCCCTAAATTGACCCCCCCCCCTCCCCTGCCCTCAGAAATGGAGGAAGGATGGGCCTCTGAGCCTTGCCCTTGAGGCATATCCCATTTATTTTCGATTCTGAGTATTTTTGGTTTTCCATCCAAAATTGACCCTCCCCTCCCCTGCCCTCAGAAATGGGGGAACGAAGGGCCTCTGAGCCTTGCCCTTGAGGCAGATCCCATTTATTTTCGATTCTGAGTATTTTTGTTTTTCCCTCCAAAATAGACCCCCCCCTCCCCTGCCCTCAGAAATGGGGGAACGAAGGGCCTCTGAGCCTTGCCCTTGAGGCAGATCCCATTTATTTTCGATTCTGAGCATTTTTGGTTTTCCCTACAAAATTGACCCCCCCCCTGCCCTCAGAAATGGGGGAACGAAGGGCCTCTAAGCCTTCCCCTTGAGGCAGATCCCATTTATTTTTGAGTCTGAGTATTTTTGATTTGCCATCCAAAATTGACCCCCCCCCCCCCCCTGCCCTCAGAAATGGGGGAACGAAGGGTCTCTGAGCCTTCCCCTTGAGGCAGATCCCATTTATTTTCGATTCTGAGTATTTTTGATTTTCCCTCCAAAATTGACCCCCCTCTCCTGCCCTCAGAAATGGGGGAACGAAGGGAACGTTAAACTATTTTAAATTGACAACACTGTCCAAACATCACATGTGTATTATACAGTACACAATCACCCCATCTCCCCCAAAACACTTTTCAGCCATTTCTAGTTAAAATTTTTTATTTCAAGTAAATCCTTAATAGGATCAAATTCGCGAATCCTACACTCCAATTCGCAAATCTCATTACCCCTTTTTAAATGTACCAGTTTTTTTAAGAATGTGCATGTGAACTCATGACGTAAATTCATTCTGCAATTGACAACAAAAACAGAAAAAAAACTGTATGCTTAAATTATTATTACGACCAAACTCTTAAAACATGCTTGACCACATTATACCTTGCCAAGTTAAAAAAAACCTCGACTTTAGTTTCATAACATGCATTATAGTGTGTCAACTTTTAAAATATTCACGCGTGAGTTTAATGTCTCAAGCATGGGTTTTTCTTGCGCAATTCATGTGTAATTGTATGTGTAATTCGGATCAGCACCTAGGTTACTACTCAAGTATGCTTCGGAACTGCACTTAAGAATTGCCACTGCCGTGATACCTTAACAATCTTTCTGAAACACTCTTCCTATTAATACTAGGTTCTTTTTAATGTTTTAAAAAATAAAGTTGTGAGACAGAGTCAAACTTTAGCGTAAAGTGCGAGGTGTTGAGGAGGGGAAAGCCCCTTTCATATACGGAATAATTTCTGTTCGTTTTAAGTTATAATGTCGCTCCTTACTTTCAGTTAGGAAAAACTTCTTTTTTTTAATTTAATTTCTGATCGTTTTTTAGTTAATGCAGCTTTTATTTTGGCTTACCGTCACTGAATAAGTAAAACAAAATATGCATATTAATTTTACTTTTCTTGTGCTAAATGGCTTTCCAATAAACCATAACCAATACTATACAGAAATACCAATACAGAAATTATTTCGTATATGAAAGGGGCTGTACTCTCCTCAACGCCTCACTCTTTACGCTAAATTTTTTTATTGTTTTAAAATTAGAGTTGTGACAAAGTCAAACTTTAGCGTAAAAAGTGAGGTGTTGAGGAGGGGACAGCCTCTTTCATATACGAAATAATTTCTGTTCGTTTTAACTTTTAACGTCGTTCCTTACTTTCAGTTAAAAAAACTTTTTTTTTTATTTAATTTTTGAACGTTTTTCAATTAATACAGGTTTTGATTTTGGCTCACCGTACATGAATAATTATAACATCATTTTCATATTAATTTTACTTTTATTAGGTTAAATGGCTTTCTCGAAACTTGTTTAATTTTATTTACGAACGTTTTTATTAGCAATAAATATACGTAACTTACGAATTAACTTACGTAACGAACTTCTATATTCATATATTCTTAATACGTATATTGGGGAGTTCACCCCCTAGTCAATACCTTGCTCTTTAAGCTAAATTTCGAATTTTGTTCTTTAAAAATGACCCTTAATCACAAAGGCCGTTAATTAGAATAAATAGCTCTTATGAAAGTACTAAAACATCTTTGGCTTAAAGAGGGAGGTATTGACTAGGGGATGAACCCAATCATATACGTAATATTTTCTGTTCGTTTTAAGTTGTGATGTTGCTCCTTACTTTCAGTTGAAAAACTTATTTTTTTTTATTTGATTTCTGGTTTTTTTTTTTTAAAGAATGCTGGGAAATCTGTCGCCCCCTTCCTAGCAATGTCCCTTCCCCCATGAAAGTTCCTTCATGGAAAGATCCTCCGACATAACCCCCAGCCCACCCCCCTCCCCCACTGCCAGAAAAAATCCCCCCTGAAAACGTCTTTATACTTCCCAATAACCAATACCATATGTTAACATTGGGTAAACTTCATAACTTTCAGCCCTCCCCCTGAGGACTACGGAGAGTTAAGTCATCCTTAAATACATAGTTATCATATTTTCGACCATGCTGAACAAAATGGCTATCTCAAAATTTTGATCGGATGACTTTGGGAAAAAATTGTGCGTTGGAGGGGGCCTAGTTGCCCTACATTTTTTTTGGTCACTTAAAAAGGGCACTTGAACTTTTGATTTCCATTCCAATGAGCCCACCCAAGATATTCTAGGAGCACTGGGTCGATACGATCGCCCCTGGGGAAAAAAAAAAAAAAAAAAAAAAATACGCATCCATGATCTTTCTTATGGCAAAAAATGAAAAATTCCACATTTTTGTAGATAGGAGCTTGAAACCTCTACAGTAGGGTTCTCTGATATGCTGAATATGATGTTGTGATTTTCATTAAGGTTCTATAGCTTTTAGGGGGGTCTTTCCCCTTTTTTTGAAAATCAGCCAAATTTTCTCAGGCGCGTAACTTTTGATGGGTAGCACTAAACTTGATGAAAGTTATATATTTGAATTCAGCATTGAAATCTGATTATTTTTATATATCTATTGGTATCAAAAATCCGTTTTCTAGAGTTTCGGTTACCATTAAGCCGGATCGCTCCTTACTTACAGTTCGTTACCACGAACTGTTTGAAAAAGAAACGCTCCTTAGGTAAAATTTATTTGAAAAATTTCACCCATTAATTTATTCATTTAAAAAAAAAAAACTAAAGATGAGAGTAAATGTGGTAAATATAGAGACATTAGCTTGATTTCTGTAGGAAGCAAATTACTTGGTATAATTATACAGGGTGTCCCAAAATGAAGGTCGAATTTGAATGTACCATTAAATAAAAAAACAAGTTTTTTCAACTGAAAGTAAGGAACAACATTAGAATTTAAAACAAACAGAAATTATTACGTATATGAGGGGTTACTCCTCCAAAACATATCGGTCTTTGCGCTAAAGGTTTTTAGTACTTAAAAAAACTTTTTATTGTTCTAATTAAACGAACATAGTGTTTCAGGAGTCGTTCTTAAAAGATTGGGACAGAATTCAAACTTTAGCGTAAAGAGTGATGTGTTGCGGAGGAGTAACCCCCTCACATACGTAATAATTTTTGTTCTTTTTAAATTTTGAACTTGCACCTTACTTTCAGTTGAAAAAAAACTTGTTTTTTTTTTTAATTTCTGATCGGTTTTTAAATAATGCCAAAAAATCTGGCTACTCCTCCATGGAAAAATCCCTCCTCCCCATGGATTTATTTTCTAGACAATTCAATCCTGGTGAAAATTTACCCCGGACAATTACCCTTAATATCTCCACGCGTAGAATTGAGACGGAAAAGAGAAAACAAGACATAAGAAATTTCGTTTAGTATTTCTGACAAATTCCCCCAGTGTAAAATTCTCCCTGAAAAATTCACCCCTGGAAACTTCCCTCCTTATGGAAAATTATCCCCGACGAAAATCCCACCAGCAGAAAATCCTCCCCCCCTTCCCCTGAGAAATCTATGCATACTTTCCAATAAAAAATACCAGGCGTAAAAAATAGGCAAATTGTGTAACTTAAAGACCTATCCCCAACAGGGGCATACCCCGGGCCTTTTTTTGGGGGGGGGGGGGGGAAAATAGGTTGAACCGATAAACTTGCATTAGCAGCAAGTTCGATTAACGCAACCTTGTGTTAATTAAGTAAATTACACTACTTTAGACGAAGATAGGGGGGCACCCCCTCTAAATCCCCAACTGATCCCCAGGGGGCTTTGGGAGGGTCATGATATCCCCAATGACATAGTTATTCGGCCTTTCAGCTGCTCAATCTTATGTTTCACCTGTAAATGCACTATCTTCTGAAGAAACTGGTTATATATGCTAATTATATATGCTTACCCCATTTATCATCCTTTATTTACCTACACCCTAAGTAAATAAATTCATCCACAACAGGTAAATTTTCACTTCCAAACATAAACTCCCCTTTCTTTCCCTTCTCACTTCACTCAAAAACAAAAACCAATGATTTACTAACATTAAGTAATAGCTTTTTCACTTGTAGATATCCCTCTAAAATGTACAAAAGCCACTCTAGGTTTTTTTGCTGAGTCAGCCAACACGACAATGTCATCAGCAAACATTAGAGGGAAAAAACTGCGTCAATCTAAGGTATACTTCTGGCACCCGGTTTGGCACTGGCACTGGCACTACTGACACTGGCACTACTGGCACCTGGTCCGCTAAATTATTAGATACAGCAAAAACAATTTTGGGGAAACCGTGCAGCCTTGATTTACTCCAAGTCTTTGTACCACAACTCTAGAGACAGATGTCAAAATCCTTACTACCATCTTATCTAACAAATACATATGAACTAATATTTTTACAAAACGTTTCGGAAGGCCTATATTCAATAAACTTTGTATTAATAGATCTCTTCTAACCTTATCAAACACTCCTCTAAGATTTAGAAAGACAGACCATAATTTGCCATCCTTCCTTCTAATATTGTCCTTAACTAAGGAATCCACCATAAAAATTTGAGCTACCGCGGAATGTTTTTTTCCTAAGCCCTGCCTGTATTTAACTTAACTTTCTCCTTTTTTCCAAGCAAACATCTAATCTTTTGCATAGGATCTTGCAAAACCATTTATCCAGACAGTTCCCGAGGTGAATATTTCTATAGCTGGCATATTAGGAGGCATCACCTTTGAAAAATACCAGAACAGATTACAGATATCAAACCGTTCGTGGTAACGAACTGTAAGTAGCCTAAGGAGCGACCCGGCTCAATGGTAACCGAAACTCTAAAAAACGGAATTTTGATACCAATAGATACATCAAAAGAATCAAATTTTAATTCTGATTTCAAATATATAACTTTCATCAAGTTTAGTGTCACCCATCAAAAGTTACAAGCCTGAGAAAATTTGGCTGATTTTCAAAAAACGGGGGAAAGACCCCCTAAAAGTTATATAACCTTAATGAAAATCACACCATCATATTCAGCGTATCAGAGAACCCTACTGTAGAGGTTTCAAGCTCCTATCTACAAAAATGTGGAATTTTGCATTTTTTGCCAGAAGAAAGATCACGGTTGCGTGTTTGTTTGTTTTTTGTTGTTTTTTTTTTCAGGGGTGATCGTATCGACCTAGTGGTCCTAGAATTTCGTGGGAGGGCTCATTCAAATGGAAATTAAAAGTTATAGTTGCTCTTTTTAAGTGACCGAAAAAATAGAGGGCAACAAGGTCCTCTACCACCCTCACTTTTGTCCCAAAGTCACCCGATCAAAACTTTGAGATAGCCACTCTGTTAAGCATGGTCAAAAATATTATAACTATGTATTTTTGGATGACTTAATCCCTCGAAGCCCCCAGGGGGAGGGCTGAAATATATGAACTTTACCCAATGTTAACATATAGTATTGGTTATTGGGAAGTATACAGAAGTTTTCAGGTGGGTTTTTTTCTGGTAGTGGGGGGGGGTTGGGAGTTATGTTGGAGGATCTTTCCATAAAGGAAGTTTTCATGGGGGAAGGGAAATTGCCATGAAGGGGGCGCCGGACTTGCCAGCATTATTTATTGGTTATTGGGAAGTATACAGACATTTTCAGGAAGGATTTTTTTCTGGAGGAGGGGGGGCTGGAGGAGGGGGTTACTCTGGAGAATCTTTACGTGGAGGATGTTTATTTGGGGTAAGGGACATTTCTATGAAGGGGGCGCCGGATTTCTCAGCATTATTTAAAAAACGATCTGAAATTAAATAAAAAAAACAAGTTTTTTCAACTGAAAGTAAGAAGCAGCATTAGAACTTAAAACGAACAGAAATTATAACGTATATGAGGGGGTTCTCCCCCAAGTCAATACCTCGCTCTTTAGGCTACAGTTTTTTTAGTGCTTTCAAAAGAGCTATCTATTCTAATTAAACGGTCTTTGTGATTCAGGGGTTTGTGAATCAAATTTTTTTTAAACTTTTACCGTAAAGAGCGTGTTATTTACTAAAGGGAGAACCCCCTCATATACGTAATAACATATACGTAATAAAAAAAAAATAAAAAAAACAAGCGATACGGCTCAATAGTAATAGAAACTTTTAAAAACGGAATTTTGATGTCAATAAATGTATCAAAAGAATGTATTTATAATGCTGATTCTAAATATATGCATTTTATTAAGTTTAGTATTACTCATCAAGGGATACGAACCTGAGAAAATTCACCTGATTTTTTAAAGAGGGGGAAAACATCCCCTACAAGTGAAAGGATTTTAATAAAATCACACCGTCAGATTCAGCGTATCAGAAAACCCTCTTACATAGGTTTCAAGCTCATATCTGCAAAAATCTGGAACTTTGTATTTTTTGCCAGAAGAAAAATATACGAATATAGAAGTTAGTTACGTAAGTTAATTTGTAAATTACATATTACATTATAACCAAATTTAGAGACATCCATTTAGCAAAAGAAAAGTAAAAATTTTATGCAAATTTTGTTTACTTATTCAATGACGGTGAGCCAAAATAAAAGCTTCATTAACTAAAAAACGATCAGAAATAAAATAAAAAAAAACAACTTTTTTAAACTGAAAGTAAGGAGCGACATTAAAACATAAAACGAACAGAAATTATTCCGTATATGAAAGGGACTGTCCCCTCTTCAACGCCTCGCTCTTTACGCTAAAGTTTGACTCTGTCTTACAACTTTATTTTTTAAAACAATAAAAAACTTTAGCGTAAAGAGCGAAGCGTTGAGGAGGGGACAGCCCCTTTCATATACGGACTAATTTCTGTTCATTTTAAGTTTTAATTTCTCTCCTTACTTTCAGTTTAAAAAACTTGTTTTTTTTTATTTAATTGATGAAAGGGCCCAAGTCCTGCTGCAAGCGCAGAGACGATTTCGAATGCAGTTTGTTCCAGGTGCAGATGATCCCTTCATGTTCTCCAATTTCTTCCAAATTTTCTCCTCTGAGATATCCATTACTTAGATTATGCTGATGATCTAAGCATCCTACAGGAAGGGTGAGCAAAATGAATGAACTTTTAGAGGTTTTGCAAGTTCAGGGTGCTAGAATAGGTTTGAAAATAATGTTAAGAAGACTAACCGCTAAGGCTAGGAATAAGTGAAGATGAAAAGGTGACGTCGGGAAACGAAAAGATTGATCAGGTGGACAGCTTCATTTACCTCGATAGTATTATTAGTAAAGATGGTGGGAGAAGTGAAGATGTTAAAAGTAGAATAGCCAAGGCTGAGGGTGTTTTTTTACAATTAAAAAAAGTTTGGAAGAATAGGAAGATAAGTCTGAAAATCAAGATTAGAATATTAGAAGCTACAGCAATGAAAGTAATCAGATATGGCTCTGAAGCATGGGTGCTTCGAAAAGCGGATGAAGATTTACTAGATGTTTTCCAGAGAAATTGCTTAATGATTGTTCTGGGTACCCGGCTGACTGACCGTATTTCAAACAATAGGCTATACCAAAAATGTGGTTCAATACCGCTCTCTAGGGCTATACTGAAAGAAAGGTTGAGATGGCTAGGACACGTTGTGCGGATGAAGGATGACAGATGGCCGAAGATCGTTCTTTTCGGCCAACCGTCTAGGGCTAAACGGAAAGCAGGTCGTCCTCGCCTGGGTTGGGAGGACGTCATAAAGAAAGATTTAAAGGAAATGAGAACTTTGTGGGAGGGTGTAAAAAGGGAGGGTTTGAATAGATTGGGATGGAAGAGGAGCGTGCCTAGCTGTGTTGGCCTCAGGCGACTTGGTGCTGCGGTGAGTTGTTATTAGTAAAGGTAGTAGTAGAATCATCACTCCCACCTAGCCTTTCCTTTTGTTTCTAAATATTTTGGCCAATTTTCAGCAGACGGTATTATCCTGTCTTAGAGTTTCCTAAATTATCCTTGAGCATCCTCAGGATAAACCTGAGTGATCGCAAACAGACATAGATACACGACGAATGTGCGGTATCAAGAGGTGCGTTGCCATCACGATTAAGGAGCGTTGACTGAAATGGTTGGGCCATGTCTTAAGGAAGCCACTAGAGTACATGCCTTGCCGTATCCTTCTAGCTGAATCCCTCAGCTTATGGAAGAGACACCAAGGAGGACAGCGGAAAAACTGGTGGAACCTGGCTAAATCAGATCTTGAATCTATCAGGGGGTTCGGAAAGTTCGGTCGCAGATGGACAACCCAATGGCTTCCAATTGTAAAACAGCTGGCAGCAGACCACACTACGTGGTCAAAACAGGTCTCAAAGATCCTTAAAGCCGGGCAAGGTGAAAACACCTGATTCCCGCCACAAGTACAAGCACAAATTATCCTTGAGAAGTTTCCAAAACAACCCGATTATTACTGGAATAGAAAAGTTGTCGTAAGTTGATCTGCTTTCTGCTCTTCAGATGGTCGCTTTTTCCTTTTAATTCAATTTTTTGTCCTCTCTTTTCAAATATTAAAAGTAATTAAAAGTAGATATTAAAATCACAACACCTAGGACGTTTTTTTTTTCACAGTTAAATTTTTGTTGAAAAAATAGTAAAATAAGTCTGCGAACCAAGATTCGAGTATTGGACTCTACAGTGCCGAAAATGATCACATATAGCACTGAAACGCGGGGGCTTTGAAAGACAGAGGGAGATTTGTTGCTATAGATATTTTCCAGGGGAATTGTTTATACATAGTTTCGGGCAACCGTAAGACCATATATGAAAGAACAAACTGTGCGAAAGACGCGGTTCTATCCCATTTTATATGGTTATAATGAGAGAAAGGCTGGAATGGCTAGGACAAGATCTAAAGATGAAGGATGGCCAATACCAAAACTCATTCTTTTCGACCGTCCGTCTAAGTTCAAGTGAAATACAGGTCGTCTCCAAGTGGGGTGGGAAGAATCGGTAGGTAAGGTCTTAAAATAAATAGAGTTTTCTTGGGAGGGGGTAAAGAGGGAAGCCCAGGTCTTGGTAAAACTTCTTAGTTTCACCTGTAAAATATATTCTCTCTGATATTTCTATAACCACCGTAATCAAAAACAGTTAGCATTGCCAAATGTCGAATTTCTTAACGTTATTCACATTTTAAACAAGTAATCAAAACGCAAATAATTCTAAATTCTCCTCCCTCAAATGACTTGTATATTGAAAAAAGAGAAACATATTCTCTTTTGAATTTTTATTTTTGTATTTAAAGCATTCTACACATTTCCAATTTGCGTCATGAAAGGTGCATATTTAATTCAAGTCACATTTGAGTCTTTTTTTTCTGTCAAACAAATAAATGGTTATCGTATTTCATTCTACTTTCAAACATTCAACAACGAAATTTTTTACAGTAGATTTGCATTTCAAAGCTCCATTAATCAGCCTTATGCTCTCTCCAATTTCCAAATTAACCATAGGGATTATCCCATTTGTATTCACTGCTCTTGACGAGACACGATAATGCAAAGAAGCACACATTTATATTCTTCTCTAAGACATTTAATGCAGCTTTTGAACTGAACTAGACTTAGAGCAAAATCAGAAGTTTCAGAAGACAACCCTTTCATGCTTAATTATTTAAGAAAAATTATTTTTGAAAAAAAAACTTCTTAAAAAGGTAAAAATCCATATAAAGAACCATATAAAAAGCCAAGACTGGCAAAAATAAAGTCATAGTACCGCGATACCAAGCTTCGCTTTGTGAAAACTACGGCAGCTTTTCTTATCTCTTTCGCAACACAATATTAATTTAATTTTGTTCTATTTGTTGCAGAAATTAAAACCCTTCGGATACTGAGTGTTAGGGTATTTCTGAGGAAATTCAAATCAATTTTTTTTTTCAAAATTAATCAAGAACCTAAATAAGTTTTCCCAAAGTCTTGACCTATCTAGATCGGTTTTTCACACTGGAAAACGAACAATTATCTTGCTACGAACAATCCCAATAAGACCGAAGCTTGGGACCGAGCTTTGCTCGGTTTGCTTGTATGTAATTTTTCTCCCGCAATGTGTATCACTTAAAGAGAAGCAATTAAGAATCAGGCGCTCACTTCACAGTCATCAAACGGTAATATCTTTCTCTAAAAGCTCAAAAACAACTGATGTATCCACAAACGAATTGCATTCTGAAACTCCACTTACTTATGCTCAAGACATTCAACCTTCAGGGGTCTCTAGTTTCAAGCAGCAGAGGAAATATGAAAAATATAAAGGGGTTTGGGAGGGGAAAACAAATTTTACCAAGATTGTAATTTATCTAGATCGTTTCTGTACAGCGGAAAATGGTAGTCTGCCAAAAATCAGGAAATATATAGTGCCGTTTCAAGAAAAAATTACAAATAAATAAATACATATATAATTATAATTTTATATACTGATTTACCTGTAAGTTCTCAATGAGGAATAATTAATGCTTGTTTATCAAGATAGTAATAATCCAAACTTAAAACAAAATAAATTACTATGAATGAATAAATGAAATTCAAAACGAGTAGATGTTAAAAGGAATAAACATGTCAACCATAAAGATAAGAGATGTTGCTATAGATGAACAAATGAACCCTGAAACGAACAAAATTAAACTGACTAACCAAGAACAAACTTAAAACCAACCAAAAGCTGTCTCAAAATTTGGATTGGGTGATGTCGGGAAAAAAATGAGCGTGGGAGGGGGCCAAGCTGCCCTCCAATTTTTTTGTCACTTAAAAAGGGCAGTAGAACTTTTAATTTCCGTTCGAATGAGCCCTCTCACGATATTCTATGAGTACTGGATCAATACAATCACCCCTGGATACAATACAATCTTTCTTCTGGCAAAAAAATACAAAATTCCACATTTTTGCCGATAAGGGCTTGAAACCTCTATAGTAGGGTTCTCTGATGTGCTGAATATGATGGTGTGACTTTCATTAGAGTTCTATGACTTTTAGGGGTTGTTTCCTCCTTTTTCCGAAAATAAGGCAAATTTTCTCAGGCGCGTAACTTTTGATGGGTATAACTAAACTTGATAAAACTTATATATTTTAAATCAGCATAAAAATTTGATTCTTCTGATGTATCTACTGGTATCAAAATTCCGTTTTTTACAGTTTTAGTTATTATTGAGCCAGGTCGCTCCTTACTTACAGTTCGTTACCACGAACCGTTTGATTAAGCCTTATCCCTATGAAATATTAAAGCCAAGAAAGGCAGTGTATTCTAAGAAAAATCATAAATTGTTTATCTACAAGAAAGTGTCAGCCCTAGAACTCTGCACCAAACCATAGAAATCAAGACCATGCTATCGGAATCGTGATCAAAGCGTAGAAATCATGGTCAATCTCTAAACAATCATTACCAAAACAATGAAACCCTGAAAAATTCATAAAAATCAAGAGCAAACCTTAGAAATCAGGGGTAACCGTAGAAATCAAGACCATCGTAGAAATCAGGGGCACAGTGTAGAAATGATGGTCAACCTCTAAAATCATTACCAAAACAAAGAAAGCCTGACAAATTCATAAGAAAATCAAGAGCAAAATCAGGTAACATACACTGAAGAAATTTAGCTCTAAATTAGCTCTAAGATCAGTTCGTCCTCTGGAAATGATTGCTAGGAGGGACACCCGGGTAACTTCAGCTTCCCGAGTCTTGTTTAACGATTCTTTCAAGTGTATTTGTAATTTATAGTCAATTTCAATTCTAATTCCTGGCTCTTCCAATATGCTGAGTCCAACTCCTAAAATATGGTAAATAATAATTTTTTTTTAATCCTCGAGTGCTAGCATATCGTTTGTCAAAATTGCCCTCAGATGTGTGTGAAAACAGTGTCACCGTACCATTCCGCTCTGGCTCCTAAGTATACTTTTTAACGGTTTGGGTACCTACTCTTCTCGCAAGATGACCAGCTTATCTTCCAAACTCTCCCATTAGGTGTCAATGCGCAAGAAGAGTACCATTAATAGGATGCTCCCACGTGTGTGTCATGCTCGGGGAATCCCGATGGGCTTCTGAAGTCTAGCTTGTGACATATGATGGCGTCATCTATATTAGACCTGGTCACGGAAATCCTGGGAATCAGAGGTAACGCTGTAGCGTTGCCTATAGTAAATGCCATACGGCTCTAATGTTTTATTATTATTACATAAAAAAAACAAGTTTTTTAAACTGAAAGTAAGGAGCGACATTAAAACTTAAAACGACCAGAAATTATTCCGTATATGAAAGGGGCTGTCCCCTCCTTAATGCTTCACTCTTTACGCTAAATTTTTTTATTGTTTTAAAAAATAAAGTTGTGAGACAGAGTCAACCTTTAGCGTAAAGAGCGAGGCGTTGAGGAGGGGACAGTCCCTTTCATATACGGAATAATTTCTGTTCGTTTTAAGTTTTATTGTCGCTCCTTACTTTCAGTGTAAACAAATTGTTTTTTTTATTCAATTTTTGAACGTTTTTGAATAAATACAGGTTTTGATCTTGGCTCACCGTACATAAATAATTAAAACAAAATTTTCATATTAATTTACTTTTATTTAGTTAAATGGCTTTCTCGAAACTTGTTTAATTTTATTTACGAACGTTTTTATTAGTTATAAATATACGTAACTTACGAATTAACTTACGTAACGAACTTCTATATTTATTTATTTTTAATACGTTTATTATGGGGTTCGCCCCCTAGTCAATACCTTGCTCTTTAAGCGAAAGTTCGAATTTTGTTCCAATTCTTTAAAAATGACCGCTTAATCACAAAGGCCATTAATTAGAATAAATAGCTCTTCTGAAAGTACTAACAAATCTTTGGCTTAAAGAGCGAGGCTTTGACTAGGGGGTGAACCCAATCATATATGTAATATTTTCTGTTCGTTTATAGTTTCGATGTTGCTGCTGTTGCAGTTGAAATACTTGTTTTTTTCTATTAAATTTCTGATCTTTTTTTAAATAATGCTGGGAAGTCCAGCGTCCCCTTCATAGCAATGTCCCTTCCCCCATGAAAACTTCCTTCATGAAAAGATCCTCCCACATAAGCCCCGACCCACCCGACCCCCCCCCCACTACCAGGAAAAATCTCCCCTGAAAACGTCTGTATGCTTCCAAATAACCAATACTCTATGTTAACATTGGGTAAAGTTCATAACTTCAAGCCCTCCCCCGGGAACTTCGGGGGATTAAGTCATCCTAAAAGACATACTTATAATATTTTCGAACATGTTGAACAAAATGGCTATCTCAAAATTTTGATCAGGTGACTTTAGGAAAAAATGAGCGTGGGAGGGGGCCTAGTTACCCTCCATTTATTTTGGTCACTTAAAAAGGGCACTAGAACTTTTAATTTGCATTCCATTGAGCCCTCCCACGATATTTTAGGACAACTGGGTCAATAGGATCACCGCTGGGAAAAAAAAAAAAAAAACACGCACCCGTGATCTTTCTTCTGGCAAAAAATGCAAAATTCCACATTTTTGTAGATGGGAGCTTGAACCCTCTACAACAGGGTTCTCTGATACGCGGAATATGATGGTGTGATTTTCATTAAGGTTCTATAACTTTTAGGGGGTCTTTCCCCCTTTTTTCGAAAATCAGCCAAATTTTCTCAAGCACCTAACTTTTGAAATCAGCATTAAAATCTTATTCTTTTGATGTATCTATTTGTATCAAAATACCGTTTTATAGAGTCTCGGTTACCATTGAGCCGGGTCGCTCCTTACTTACAGTTCGTTACCACGAACTGTTTGATTAATTAAAAAAAATTCCGAAAATAAGCTTGTTTTTTTTATTGTTTTTTTTTTTATTACGTATTTGTTATTACGTATATGAGGGGGTTTTCCCCTTAGTCAATACCACGCTCTTTACGTTAAAAGGTAAAATTTTGTTTAATTCACAAACCCCTGAATCACAAAGGCCGGTTAATTAGAATAGATCGCTCTTTTGAAAGTACTAAAAACAACTTTAGCGTAAAGAGGGAGATATTGAATTGGGGGTGAACGCCCTCATATACATAATGATTTCTGCTCGTTTTAAGTTCTAATGTTGCTTCTTACTTTCAGCTGAAAAAAATGTTTTTTTTAAATTTAATTTCTGATCGTTTTTTAAATAATGCTTGGAAATCCAGCGCCCCCCTCATAAAAATGTCCCTTACCCCAAAGAAACATCCTCCATGGAAAGAGTCTCCCGAGTAACCCCGTCCTACAGCCCCCCCCACCTACCAGAAAAAAAATCCTTCCTGAAAATGTCTGTATACCTCCAAATAACCAATACAATATGTAAGCAATGGGCAAAGTTCATAACTTGCAGCCGTTCCCCTGGGAACTCTTGGGGATTAAATCATCCTAAAAGACATATTTATTAGATTTTCGACTATGCTGAAAAAAATGGCTATCTCAAAATTTTAATTGGGTGACTTTGGGAAACAAAATGAGCGTGGGAGGGGGCCTAGTTGCCCCCCTATTTTTGTCACTTAAAAAGGGCACTAGAACTTTTAATTTCCGTTCCAATGAGCCCTCCCACGATATTCTAGGACCACTGGGTCGATACGATTACCCCTGGGAAAAAAAAAACACGCATCCGTGATCTTTCTTCTGGCAAAAAATGGAAAATTCCACATTTTTGTAGATAAGAGCTTGAAACCTCTACAGTAGGGTTCTCTGATACGCTGAATATGATGGTGTGATTTTCATTAAGGTTCTATAGCTTTTAGGGAGTCTTTTCCCCTTTTTTTGAAAATAAGCCAAATTTTCTCAGGCGTGTAACTTTTGATGGGTAAGATTAAACTTGATGAAACTTATATATTTGAAACCAAAAGTAAAATTTAATTCTTTTGATTTATCTATTGGTATCAAAATTCCTCTTTTTAGAGTTTCGGTTACCATTGAGCCGGGTCACTCCATACTTACAGTTCGTTACCACGAATTGTTTGATATTGGATTAGCTCTGATAAATTTGAGTACCTAACATATAATGTATAATCGCAGTTTTTTCACTGCCATGTGGATCTTCTTCAATCCAACGTACTGATGTTATTAAGTTGCTTGGAATACCTATTTGCATTACGCTGTCAGGGCTCCGTGCGAAAGCTCTTTTGGACATTAAACAAAAGCTTCAAATAGGCTACGAGGAAATCGCCACAGATCTTGGTCGCTACTCACATTGAGCGCTCGCCCTTCCTTACAGTACCTTCATTGATAATTCCGTTTTATTTATGTCTGGTATGTATTCTATACTCCAGAGGAAGTAAACTCGGGTAAATTCAACTCGGGTGATGTACTTTTGGTATCTGAAATACCTTGTTTATTTGCCTTAATCTTACCGTAATCATGCTATTGTTAGTAAATACGCTGATAGGAATATTTCAGTGTTATGCGAAAGATTAAATACTGTTTTAGCTGATAATGCTGTATTTTTTCTGGGCTGTTTCCACCCGCTAATCCGATTGTTTTGCCGTTAAAAGTTATGTATTATATTTGTTTATATTGAAGTTTCGTTTTTTCTTTTTCCTAGTGCTCCACTTGTGTTTTGTTGTTTTATAGTTGGTGCTAAGTAAATTATTTTTATTTTACATAATTTGATGCACAATCTTTGTCAACGGATTTAACATGTTTATTGGATGGAAAACTTTCCTCGTCTGTGGAAACGAATAAGAGTTAAACGGAGTGATCTTTAGCGTATTTTTCATCAACGGAAATCCAAACATTACTGGTAATTTTCTAGTCAAATAAAAAAACTCGTATATAAAAACTAACAAGTTCTCAGCTGAAGTTTCAATATTTGCATTCTTTGCATTCTTAAGAACTGATGAATGAAGATTACTAATGGTTGCAAAGTTATTGTTTAATGGATAATTATGTTAATTCCTTGAAGTCTCAGCAATCTATTTTTTTGATTATAGTTTGTTTTCAGTAGTCCTAAATTACCGATGGTGTTCTGACCTTTAAAAGGGTTAGGGGGTGGTAGCCCTACTCCTATTTTTGGAGATATCTGTTCATTTTAAGATCGACTTGATTATTCATTTTAATTTATGTAATTTTAGGATTCACTTATTCATCTATAGCAGTATTAGCTATCATTATGTTTAATATGATTTTTTATTTTAAATCCTGTTCGTTTTGGGTTTCATTTTTTCATTGAGAATAATATCTGTTCTTTTTAAGCTTAAATCATCATCCCTGAGATAATGCAGATACTCTGTTTTTTAACCTGGATTTATATAATGCTTTAGATTTACATCGCTACTTAACATTTTATACCTTTAACATCTTATAACCTTTAAAAACGCATCAAAAATTTATTTTTTATGCATTTTTGTTTTTTGTTTTATGAGTCGGACACAAATTTGGGGGGGGGCCAGACCACTGTAGCCCTCTTCCCCTGGATACAATATTGGCCACGAAAGAGGAAAAAACAGATGAGAAATAAAATACAGGCGGGGAAAAGAATCTGGCTGTTAAACACAGTAACAGTATTTCAAGCTAGAGGGCGTGGCTCTCCCTAGTACTAGGGGGAGGGTACTCTAGGTGCCACGAAAGAACTCATGGTCCAGGCACATGACCGCAAAAACCAAGCAGCTCCTTCCATCACAAACGCTCATAGGTGCAATATTGGCGCTTCGCCTGGATCTAAAATTGTTTTCTTATTCGCTGGCCAGTAAATTTGAATGATGTTTGCATTCCTTTTCTGTCATTTCCTTTACGAACGATCTCAACAGATTTAGTAATAATTTGATGCAAACCTTGGCCGATTTCTTTTAGAATATAACATGACCACTAAATACTAATTTAAAAGTGACTGTGAGAAGAATTTGAAGTTCTAAATGCATGGGAATAAGCAAGTTAAAACAAAAACTTGAATAAGATACTGGGAATACCAAAACAGAGATTAAACTCAGGACAAAATCAAATAATTCTGATATTTCTGAATAACGAAAGGGTTGTATTTTTTTGCGGTACGTTCAGAATTAAAATCATCGACATGGCCCTGTTTTTTTTCATTATTTTAGCTGACAGAAGGAACTAAAATATACCCAGTAAAACCAGCAATCATAAGATAGAGGAAAGGTTCAGCCTTAGGCAAATCCTTAAGGTTTTACAGGACTTGATTAGTTTCAAAGAGAGAAGACCTCATTGCAGAACTTGTACTTTGATGGTTAGTTTTGTATTAATATCGAAATATTCATTTAAAGTTGCGTTCCACTGTCTTGTATAAGAATTTCCCTGTTGTTCTACTTATTGTTTATGATGGAAAGGCAGTGGGTCTTCGTCGCTATTTGTGTATTAATATCCTGTAAGAGTAAGTAATTGGAAAACATTAAAACTGATTATTTTTGGCAATATATTTCTTTGTGGTAGTTCTATGAAGCTTTCTCCTCCTCTTAAAGTGGCAAATCAGCAGGTTTACCCATTTCGGACTTCGTCCGTTGAATATCAGATCTTTACGTCAACAAGAAATTGAATTTCGTGCCTGTTTTGTGTCTCGGGAATACAATTTACCAATACCAAATATTATAGACAAAAATGTTGCAGACCAGACTGCATTCAAATTTTTAGTGTTACAAAGCATTGTCGTAGAAAAAGAACGAATTTGTTGCAGAGTTCTCTGGTGATTTGGGGCAAATGTCACAGGTGGAGGATGAATATGACGTTTTTAATAGGATTACAGTTTTTCCACAGATATTCCGTAGATTATGTAACTGCGTTCTATTGTCCGTAGACAGGCATCAAACTCCAGGGATCTATGAAAAAATTCTTCAAAGTGGATATACTGCGTTGATTGCCTTTTTATTTGCCTGGCTACTTAACTGTTAATTCGATCAAGTTCAATGGCTGCTTTTAGCTACTAAGTAAAAAAAACAAGGTTTTTTAACTGAAAGTAAGGAGCGACATTAAAACTTAAAACGAACAGAAATTATTATGTATGTGAAAGGGGCTGTCCCCTCCTCAACGCCTCGCTCTTTACGCTAAAGTTTTTAGTGTATTAAAAAATTTAGTTGTGAGAAAGAGTCAAATTTACCCCTTAGGCTATTAATTAGAATAAATAGCTCCTAGGAAAGTATTAAAAAACAATTAGCGTAAAGAGCGAGGTATTTACTAGGGGGTGAACCCAATAACATACGTAATAATTTCTGTTCATTTTAATTTTTGATGTTGCTTTTTACTTTCAGTTGAAAAATTTGTTTTTTTTATTTCATTTCTGATCGTTTTATCAAATAATGCTTGGAAATCCGGCGCCCCTTTCATAGCAGTGTCCCTTCCCATATGAAAATTTCCTACATGAGTAGAGCCCCCCACGCAACCTCTGACCCCCCCCCCCCACTACCATAAAATATCCCCCTGAAAACGTCTGTATACTTCCCAATAACCAATACTCTTTGTAAACATTGGGCGAAGTTCATAACTTGCAGCCCATCCCCCGGGGACTTTGGGGGATTCAGTCATCCTCATAGACATAATTATTAGATTTTTAGACCATACTGAACAAAATGGTTATCTCAAAATTTTGATTGGGTGACTTTGGGAAAAAAAATTAGCGTGGGAGGGGGCATACTTGCCCTCTATTTTTTTTTTGATCACTTAAAAAGGGCACTAGAACTTTTAATTTCCGTTCGAATGAGCCTTCCTGTGATATCCTAGGACCACTGGGTACCATCAACCCCGGGAAAAAAAAAAAAAAAAAAAAAACACGCATCCGTGATCTTTTTTCTTGCAAAAAATAAAAAATTCCACATTTTTGCAGATAGTAGCTTGAAACCTCTACAGTAGGGTTCTCTGATACGCTGAATATGATGGTTTGATTTTCACTAAGGTTCTATGACTTTTACAGGGTGTTTCTTCTTTTTTTGAAAATCAGGCAAATTTTCTCAGGCGCGTAACTTTTGATGGGCAGGACTAAACTTTTGATAGGTAGGGCTTGATAAAACTTACATATTTGAAATCAGCATAAAAATTTTATTCTTTTGATGTATCTATTGATATCAAAATTCTGTTTTTTAGAGTTTCGGTTACTATTGAGCCGGGTCGCTCCTTACTTACAGTTCATTACCACGAACTGTTTGATTGAACTTAGAAATCAATTTAGATTCAATGGCTGCTTTTAGCTATTGAACTTAGAACTCGATTTAGACTTATCAGAAAAAAAATCACCCCCCACGCCACCTGAGATATTACGGCCCAATTCAATCTGTTCTTTAGATATTGCAGACACAATATTTTGGTAACCTGGATGTATATAGCGTGTTCTGATTTAGCTTCTTCGTCTTTCACTAAGTCTCAATTGAGCGTCTACTTGCTCCGCCAAATCACTCCCAGAAAGTTTCAACTTGATAACCCAACCTGTTCTCGGAATGTTGAAAATACCATATTTTGATAATCTGGCAAAACGTACTGCTTTTTATTTACTTCGCTTATTTGTCAGGAATAGACTACAAGTAACCATAAAAGCTTATAATCCTCTCCCCTAAGTCAAAATCTGAGGTCCACGTGGCCCTTGTCAAAATTTCAACTACACCACCCTAGCCATTTACGAGGTAGTGTAGACAATTTGAAAAGTCAAGTTGACGTTGCGTCTTTTAATTTACTCAGGTACATGTGTTGTTTCCAAAGTATACTCTTGATGTACTTTGGAAGTCTTCATCTAGTAAATAAAACCTCATAGCTGATTTGACAACCAAGGCCAAACATGGCCACTTTTTCTATTTGTTTCGTTTTGTAATCAATAATTTTGAAAAGCGAATAAAATTACTGTAAACCTTGCAAAATCATGACGGACCAAATTATTTACTCTAGTTTATTAACAAACAAAAGTCGAGTTGACGTTGCGTCTTTAAATTTACTCAGGTATATGTGTTGTTTCCATAGTATACCCTTGAGGCGCTTTGGAAGTCTTCATCTACCAAATAACACTTCACAGCTGATTTGACAACCAAGGCAAAACATGGCCACTTTTTCTATTTGTTTTGTTTTGTAATCAATAATTTTAAGGAGCAAATAACATTACTGTAAACCTTGCAAAATCATAACCGATACCCAATTATTGACGCTAGTTTATTAACAAACATTGATTTTGACAATGGAAGTGCAGTCGATTCCCTACTAACTTTAGAAAACCACATTTAATAAATGTTTTCAATATTCGCAAAAAATGTTCCTATCTCTTTTTATAAGCCCGCCTCACTTTCCATTTGATATTCGTCATTAGTACTGTTTTTGCCGTTAAGACATACCTTGTCATTAACAATCCCCTTAAGAAACCTATAGATTATACACTAAACAATATAGTTTTCCAGCCAGAGGGATTTGCTCTATTTAAAAAAAAAAAATTTTTTGTTATGGTACAGATTTAGTAATGTCTTATACTCCAATTGTCACCAAGAGCATGGAGTAAAAACTGTAATAACCCATAACTCCTAAGAGTGGAGTCAGATCAAAACAAGAAGCACAGTATTTAGATCCACCTTGTCTGAAAACCCCATCTAAGAAACTATTATTCGTTGGCTATATTTTTCGTTGGCTAATATTTTTCGTTGGCTATATATTTTTGTAATATATTTTTCGACCCCGGGTGGATTCGAACAATCTATCTGGTTTTCATAAATCTAGGTGGCAAAATAAATCTACCTGATGAAGAACTTAATTTCAAAAGTACATGTCCATCTAATTTTCATCTTTATTAAGAAAAACTTACCTTCTCTCGATATTGTCTCCTTGAAGAATCCAAACTCTGAATTAAATTAGTCGCATGACCAAGGAAGAGAGCATAGCAGGTGGCACCACTAATCATGGATAGCATAGTAAGCCACATATCAGTCAGTGATTGCGGTGGAAATCTCCCGTACCCAATGCAGAGCATATGAGACATAGCCTTAAATAACGCCCAAGAATATTGTTCAAGCCAATATGATTCCTAGAAGGAAAAAAGTCAAGTCAAAGAAGTCAAGACAGACTTGGCGTTCCAAGCCAAGCCCTTAATGCGTTTAGCGTTAAATACTTAGTACAGTTGGGAGTATTGCTTAATTTTCTGATTTTGGATTTTGACTCTTGCCTTAACCATCCTAGTTTTTGAACATTCAGATTATTTAGTTCTTTTTGACGAGACAATTTTGATTCCCACATTAAATGGTTTACCACAACCTTTCAAGGAGAAAGTTGAAATAAAAAATTACATTAATAAAGACCCCGGTTTAAATCGAGATAATGGCGATATTTCGACAAACCTAATTTACGAAAACTTTAAACAAAGAGAATCAAGTTATATTCACTATTAAATCAAGACTATTTAACCGTATTAATAAAATCAGTTCAGTAGAGAAGCTGTATTAATCACTAGGGAGAGGATTCTTACCCGATTAAATTTGTGAATAGTCTTTCCTTTATTCTGGCCTGCTTTTGTTTTTTTGTTTCAGTGTTTATTCTGCTTTGTTAATGTTCACTTTTAAAGGATGGTTTTTTTTTTCTTCAGCACAGGGAGCAGCTTTGCGGAGACCCTTACTGAATTTTGTTATTTGGCTTGTTTTTTTCGTTTTTTTCCCTGGTTTAAATTCGTCCTTATTTTCTGTTTTTTTTTTATTATATTTACTTTTACATTTAATCGTTTTTCATTAAATGTGATGTGTGTTTTTTCCTTGACTTCCATATTGTTATGAAATATTGGCTATATGTTTGTAATTTTTTTTACACCGGAGTTCATTAAATACAGAGTTTGGTGAAAATACATCACCAATTGTAAAATATATAATTCTGAGTTTTTATTTGGGACAGTGATGCTAAAATTTCAATGGCACTGAACGATTACATTAAATCATTTATAACAATGTCCTAAAACAACTCCCGGAAGATCATAAATTAAATAAGAAACAGGATGTGCCTCACATATGTGTGAGAAGACTGAGATAGGGATTGGGAGTTGTTCGTGGGGTAGAAGAAAGAGAGTCCAGCTTTTGGACATTCAGTCATAAGGATTAAGCATGTTTACAGGACTCAACTGTCAACAACTTTGAAAGGCCTATTAAATATGTAATATTTAGAATTAGAGTTATTTATTTATATGAAAATATTTATTCCATCAATAAATTTACAACAAAAGACACTTCAACATAGTTTCTCCGTGAGGCTGTATGTCCTGGAAAAAAACTAAAATGGGACAGGTACATCAAAAACCATTTTCAACATTATCTATTCACATCTTCATATCTTTCATATCTTCAAAATTATTTTTGGGATAAAAAGTACATCTTCCAATAATGGTTCACTTAATCTTCTTATGTTAAAAACTGTGTTTCATTATATTGCTGATGTTTTTTTATTTCCCTTATTAATGTGTGTTTGAAACAGGGAAAGTTTCCTGATTGCTTGAAACTTGCTAGGATAACTTCTATTTTTAAAGGCAGTAATAAGAATTTCTCGTGTACTAGAAAAATGTATTAACACAAGAATATATGATCATTTGGAGCTGCATAAACTGTTAAATCCAATTCAATTTGGTTTCAGTAAGGGTAGAACTACAGAGATGGCATTATCATGTGTAGCTTCGGTAATTAATGGAACTCTTGATAATAGTCTTAGAGTAGCTGTTGACTTTTCGAAGATACACTTTTGAAATATTTGCTTAACATGTTTTTATTTTAGAGGCTCTTCTTGTAACATTACCCTCAGATTTGTAATCACCAGGATGGAAATTGATTTAAGCCAGTTTTGGTAGAGCTTAAAAACCATTTGTCAGACAAGTACTCAGTTTGTTTTCTTTCAGGACAGCCAAATAACGAAATCTAGGGTGTAAGTGAATAAAATTTAATTATTAAGAACCATATGTTTTGATTTTGGACATCTAAATTGTAATATCAGCCCCAAAATTGTAATAGCAAAACTGAAAAAAACCGTTTAATGCCTTTTTTTACTGAAAATAAAACACCATTTCTAAAATAGGTAGTTAATATATCTTGATTAATTTTTTTCAGCGATCATTGGTGATCATTTGTTTTCAGTGGTCATTCAGTGATCAACGTTATTTGTTTTCAGTTTCAAGGATACAAATTTTACGGACCAAGGTTCCAAGATCATTTCTCAAAAAAGTCTCACGCTTCTAGTTTTAATAGTTAGGTTGTATATACAGTGACAAGTTTTCATTGCGTAGAAGTCCATACGGAGAGAAATAAAAAATAGGTTTGAGAGAGGGGCATTTACTTTATAAAAAAATTGCAGGATTTCAAGGTTATTCTAGATATTAATTAAATAAAAAATCAAGTTTTTTCAACTGAAAGTAAGGAGCAAAATTAAAAATTAGAAACAAAAAAAAATTCCTCAATACCTTGCTCTTTACGCTTAAGTTCGAATTTGGTTCCAATTCCTTAAGAATGACCGCTGAATCCCAAAGGCCGTTTAATCAAAATAAATAGCTCTTTTGAAAGTACTAAAAAAAATTTAGCGTAAAAAGCGAGGTATTGACGAGGGGACGAACCCCCTCATATACGTAATAATTTCTGTTAGTTTTCAATTTTAATGTTGGTCCTTACTTTCAGTTGAAAAAACTTGTTTTTATTAATTATTTTCTTATCATTTTTTAAATAATGCTGGGAAAACCGGCGCCCCCTTAATGAAACATTCTCTTCCTCCAAGAAAAAATCCTCCATAGAAAGATCCTCCCACATAGCCCCTTTCTCCCGGAAACCCCCCCCCCCCGAAAAAATACCCCCTGAAAACATCTGTAAACTTTCTAATAACCAATACTATATGTAAACAATGAATAAAGTTCGTCCGTTTCATGTCTTCCCCTAGGGACTCTGGGGGATTAGGTCGTCCTCAGAGACATAGCTATTAAATTTTTTGGCTATGTTGAACAAAATGGCTTTCTGAAAATTTTGATCCAGTGACTCTGGGAAAATTGAGCGTGGGAGGGGGCAAAGTTGCCCTCCAATTTTTTGGTCACATAAAAAGGGCACTAGAAATTGTGATTTCCGTTTATATGACCCTCTCATGATATTCTAGGACCACTGGATTGATACGATCACCCCTGAAAAAAAAACCCAACAAAAACACAAAAACAAATAAACACGCATCCGTGATCTTTCTTTTGGCAACAAAAAAGAAAATTCCACATTTTTGCAGATAGGAGCTTAAAACTTCTACAGTAGAGCTCTCTGATACGCTGAATGTGATAGTGAGATTTTCATTAAGATACTATGACTTTTAAGGGGCTGCTTCTCCCTTTTTTCGGAAATAGGGCAAATTTTCTCAGGCTCGTAGCTTTTGATGGGTATGACTGAACTTGCATAAACTTGTAAGAAACTTGTATATTTAAAATTAGCATAAGAATCTCATTCTTTTGATGTTTCTATTGGAATCAAAATTCCGTTTTTAGAGTTTTGGTTACTATTGAGCCGGGTCGCTCCTTACCTATAGTTCGTTACCACGAACTCCTTGACATGTTATTTGTTTCTTATGTTCTGGGACGTTACTTAAGTCTTTGCGGATCATATAAAGAAAATTAGAGTTGATTATTCAAAGGCTTCGAGTGTCCTAGTCAAAAATGTTAGCGAAGTGAATAAGTTTTGGGAGGTTTTGGTAGCTCAAGGTGCAACATTGGGTTCAAATGAGTGAAAAAAAATAAATCTAAGTTGCTTAGAATCATAAGCATTGAAATAGTGCTGCCCAAGTAAAGAGCGATGTGGGCACAATGTGTTATTTTAATTTTTTTTTTCCAAGGCACTTTGCATACAAGGAGCTGTCGTAGAAACTTTGAAACGGGGTCATTCAATTGGAAACTGAAAGTTCTAGTGTTCTTTTAAAGAGGCAAAAGCGATTCGATGGTAACCAGCCCCCCTCCTCAACATTTCCCCAAACATATCCAATTAGAATTTTGAGATAGCCATTTGGTTCAGCATAGTTGAAAGGCCCAATAATTATGTCTTTGGGGATAACAACTCCCCCACAGCCCTCAGGGTGCGGGTTATAAGTTATTACACTTATTTTAAACTCATAGGCTAATAGCGAAAACTCAGAACGATGAGAAATCGTAGGCAGCGCAATAGTACTGCCGAGATAAAGAGCGATTTGGATGCACTGTATTATTTTTGTTTTCTTTTTTTTTCTGACCGAGACAGTTCGTATAGAAGTAGCTGTCTTAAAAAGTTTGAAAAGAGCTCATTCGATTGGAAATCGTAAGTTCTATTGCCCTTCTTAAGAGTCAAAATTGATGGGAAGGTAACTAGCCCCCCCACTTACCCATTATTAACATATAAGAATTTTAGGGAAGGGGTGATCGGATCATCTTTGGGAGGGAGGCCCATTTGGGAATCAGAAGTTCTAGTACCCTTTTTAAGAGTCAAAAGTGATTAAAGGGTAACTAGCAGCCCCCACGTCCTCTTTTCCCCTAATGCCGTTGATAGAAAATTTGAGATAGCCATTTAGTTAAAAATAGTCCAAAGATCATATAACAAGGCCTTAGGCGTTGAAAAATCCAACAGAGCCTTGGGGGCAAAGATTGTAAGATATGCCTCGGAGTTTTACGGTTCTTATGGAAGTGGTAGTCGTATAAACTTTAAAGGCGGCTCATTTCATTGGAAATTAAAAGTTATATTGCTGTTTTAAGAGTCAAACTTGATTTTGAGGGTATTTTTATTTTGCCAAGCATACCCCAGGTCTAACGAAGTTTTTCCTTGATATCTTGAATAATAAGAATTTGGGTATATTCTTCATACACACCAAAACGTAGTCCCAGATAATTTAACATATCTGTAATTGTGATTGAGGATGACCCGACTAGAGACTCACTTGCTTCAGATTTTGGATTAAATACCATAAATTTGGTTTTAGAAGCGTCTAAGGAAAGAGCAATATTTGAAAAACTAGATTGAACAACATTTATGGCAGTTTGAAGTGAATCAAGATCTTTAGCTAGAAGAACTATATCATCAGCATAAGATAGATGACTAATATCAATTAACTGGTCAATCAGGAAAGGGGGAATATTTCTGGTAGCTGTTCGGATAACGTTATTAAATAAAGCTGGACTAATAACCGAACCTTGTTTGACCCCTCTCTTTACTAGAATACGATCAGTAAGATTGGTACCAGAACACACCTTAACATGAGAATTTTGATGCCAAGAACAAATGAATGGGTTGACGCCATTACGAAGGAGAGTAAAAATAGCAGAAGAATGACGGACACAGTCAAAGGCTTTAGTAGTATCTAAGGCAAACACAAACACACCTTTCTTAGCAAACGGTGGGGAACAATAATATAAAGGAAAACAATTTGTGCATTTTGAACTCCCATGTCACTTCTAAACCTAACCTGATTGTCGCCGAAATTGCAACGCACATTAATAAGTGGAAAATAATTTTCCAAGAAGTTCGCTAATCATCGAACGAACAGTAATTGTCCTATACGAGCTACAAACTGAAGGGTCCTTAATCTTTCTCCTAATGCAAGTTACAACACCTTCACAGAGGCAATGGGCACACATTGCGGAGACAAAATTCCTTGGAGCAACAGGGAAAGGTCGTCACAGAGGTAAGCCACACCATGCTTCAGATGCTCGGTCTGCAGTCCATCCTGACCGGGAGCTTTTTCCGTTTGCATGAGTTAAATTTGTGTAGCTACGGATGAAGGTGGAATATTTGTAAAGTTCTTACTATGGTCAATATTTGATAGGTAACTATAAAGAATATCTCGAAAAGAAGACTCGAGAGGTGACGGGTCAGCTGAAAAAACTGACGAAAAATGAGCATTCCAATCAGAAATATTAATCTGTCCAGATTTAAGGGAGTGCGAACAAGTAAGTTTAGAAACTTGTTTCCACAGAAGTTGAGGATTTTTTTTATGAAGTGGGTGGCGTAGTAAACTTCAGATGGGGTTCATTTGATAGAAAGTCACAAGTTCTTGGACCCTTTTTAAGAGTCAAAAGTGATCGAAGGGCATCAAGCCCCTTCCTCCCCATGACAATCCTTTCCAAAAGACATCCAACTAAAATTTTGAGGCATATGTTTTGCTCGGAATTGAGAAAGGTGGGCAAGTTTGACCTTTAATTTCAAAAAAGGCAAAGGGCATTCAGGTGAGCTTTTCAGAGAATGCTGAGGGGAATATTGAACTAAATCTAAACACGAACATCTGAGGAAACGTTCGGGATAAGGTTGAAATAAATTAAAACATACTATGAGTATATAAATTGATGTTTTTGATAATGACAATGACTTACATGATGGCTGTTCACTATCAAGGAAAAAGAATCCTAAGATACCATGGCTTTCACCTAGCTTGTTACGGTGTATTAATAAAAGAGATCAATTTTATGAGAATACTTTAAATATTGAAAATGATCCGATTTGTTCAAGAATTTACAAAAACTATAGGAATGCCCTTAATAAATTACTGATAAATGTAAAAAAAAATATTTCGAAAACAAATTCACTGAAACTTGTGGTAGCCCTGCAAAAACGGGGAAAATAATTAAAAGCGTGATACAGTCAGACAATGATTTTTTACCCGATGAAGTAGAAATGCAGAATGATTTGCCAACATATATACCAGAAGAGGTATGTGGTGCTCTTTCTCCACATTTTTCTAATATTGGCGTCACTTTATCTTCCCGTATTGTACCTTCTGATGATGATCCTCCTTTGGAGTTTTTTTTTATGAAGACTCCAATTGTTATTTCTATGTAGGTCTATATGAAACACTTCTCTCGTGATGGAGTAGAGAAAAATATTTTTGGGATAAAGTTAGTGGTTCACTTAATCTTCTTGTGTTAAAACAGCGTTTCCTTATGTTGCGGATGTTTTCACTTCCCTTATTAATATGTGCTTGAAACAGGGAAGTTTTCCTGATTGCTTGAAAGTTTCTAGGATAACTCCTATTTTTAAAGGTGGTAATAAGAATGATCTTGGAAATTGTCAACCTTTTTCGGTCTTACGTGTTATATCTCGTGTACTAGAAAAATGTATTAACACAAGAATATATGATTATTTGGAGCTGCATAAACTGTTAAATCCAATCCAATTTGGTTCCAGGAAGGGTAGAACTACAGAGATGGAATTATCATATATAATTTCCGTAATTAATGGAACTCTTGATAATAGTCTTAGAGTAGTTGTTTTATTTCTGGATTTGATTAAGGCATTTGACACTGTTGATAACCAAATATTATTGCGAAAATGCCAATTTTATGGACTAAGAGGGGCTACTTTGGCTTTGCCTCATGAGTACCTCCATAATAGGGAGCAGTACGTTCACCTTAACGGATTTTCTTCAAGTATAAGTCTTGTTAAATATGGTGTCCCCCAGGGCTCTGTATTAGGTCCTACTGTTTTTTTATTTATATTAAGGATCTGCCAACTTCTGTTGCAACTACTTCCAGAATTAGGGATTTAGTCGATCCTGCACATTCTGGGTCCAAGACCACTACACCCTTATCTGCCAATTATACGACATTGAAGTGTGTTGCTTCAACTGAACAACTACTTACCTCTACAATTAATGCAACAATTACTAATAAATGTATATGGTTGAAGGTAAACCGGCTCGACCTAAATATAAGTAAGTCAAATTTTATTATTTTTTAGCGGTCTCCAAATTATTATCCATGGATTACTGAAATAGCTTCAACGAAGGGAATTGTTAAGCGGTCAAGTTCCGTTAAGTACCTTGGGATTATTACTGACAAAAATTTATTCTTTAAGTACCATGTAAAAGCTATAAGTAAAATATTATCGCGGAACTGAGGGATTATCCGTAAATTAAAACACTTTTTTTACTTCATATTGTGAGAAAGCCATCATAACCTGACTAAATTGTAAAAGTAGCAAAGACTATGACTTTTGAGTAATGGTAAAAGTAACGAAGCATTAATTCTCTTGTGTAAGGAAAACAAACCAAACATTAGATTTGAATAACAATACCGTTGATTCAACAAGGTCCATAAAATGCAAATACAAAAAAACCAAACCGCTTCAGAATCAAGTGGTCAACGGCTAGAATATTACGAGACAATAATCACATGACAAAACAGGGTTTTTGAATAGAGAAAGCGGAAACTAAACTTTTTGAACAATGAATTATTATTAGGATTACATCAAAACTGTTCTATGGCCAATGAGAGACAAGAATGACAAAATAAGACAAAGCTTAAAAATAGGGATTCGGGAACGGAACCGGGGTAGTCTTTTTTTGGAACTAACAACGAGTAATTGTTTTACTTTGTAATTAAGGTAGGCTACCACTTCCTGTCTGAACTCCCCTTGGAGATAAAAGTTTGAGATAAAAAGTAAACTTCTCAAAGATTTCTGTCACCTGAATATAAATTTAATACGTATGTAGGAGACAAGAATAAAAACTAATGCTGAAGTCTAACATTTTACTATAAGTTGGTGATTTGGGTTTATAATTCGGTAGTGTTTTCAGTTAGCCAAGGCTTAAGCCATTTGGACAAAAACAGCATTTTTAAGGTTAGAATAAGCTAAAATTAATTTCTTCCCCGAAATTGAAAACTTGTAGAAGAAGCTTGGAATGACCGAGCGTTTAAAAAGGGAGAGGAGAGCAGTCAACATTAGGAGAGCATTTTGTGCTTCCCTTTTTAGCCTAGAGTTCCTTGGAACTTAGGTTGACTTTATAAAGACCTTATATTCAGAAAATTGGAATTATCAGACAACAGCATTACTTTCCCCCTTGTACAGTCTTCAGATGTTTATACGAACGAGAACCCTGTTCCCTTTTAATCATTCTTTCAGTTTGTTAAACCCGTACCGACTGTTTATACAAAGGTGGCTTCAATGTTTATACACATAGGTTAGGGGAAAAGGGAATAATAATGTCAATCTAAGAATCTCCAGACCTTTACGTCCAAATATATTCAAGTAAGGGTTTTTCCCTGCTAGAGTTAGAGCTTATTAAAGTTCCAAGGAACACAAACCCTTTTTTTACAAGAAATAATAATAGGATCTCTTGGTTTGGGTTAATGTAAATTGGAACAAAATCAAGTACGGTTATTCCTAGCTCGGCTCAGCCAAGAGACAATAGTTTGAACTAAAGAATTTTTAATACCCCAGAACTCAAGCCTTGACTAGCTATTCAAGTGTAACTCTTTTAATTAGAAACATTCGATAGCCTAGAATTAACTTAATCCTTTTCTTTTCGGTAAACATTTGTGGATTGAATAAGTAGACCATAGACATCAGACCTAGAAGAGATTTAGAAGTATTCGAAATAATTAGAATTAGAATATTTTCCTTTTTATCTTCTTTTATAATAAATATCAGTTGTCACTAAATTCTGAAGTACCGATTCTTACCCAAAGCCTCAGTTATAACACGCTACCAAATTTTAGCCCTGATAGTAGGGGCAACCTTACAACTGGTTGCAGCGGTACACAATTTCGGTGCAAATTTCGTTTAAGTGAGGGGGGATTAATAAAATTTATAAAATTTGGCAAAATTTAGTCTTCTGTTCCTCACAAGAAAGTGTGTGTTTAGTTTGTCAAACCTATCAGAGCCAGAAAGTTTGAAAAAGTGTTCATAAAAGAAATTTTTTGACCCTAAAGGGAAGCTCAGACAGCCTTTTCTCTTCCTAAGATTCTTTCTTTCCTCTCCTTTTCTCTCTCTTTGCTACAAGTTCTAGCATCCGAATCGTCTATAATTTACTCAAATAGGACCATAGGTTAATCATCCTTAAGTGTGTGTAATTATAATACGAAACTTGAGGGTAAATTTAAATCGAGGTACTGAAAAAATTATAATACAATTTATAAAGAGACCCATTTTAGCAACTTAAAACACTATAAGGGATCAAAGCGTTTCCCCCAGTAAGAGTTGAAAAGGATAGACCCATCATGAGTTCAAATGAAAACAAAATTAAAGAGTTAGAAATTGCACTACAACAAGCACAGTCTAGAATAAACGCTCTAGAAGGGCAATATAGAGATGCCACAGTCACAAGTAGGCTTCAAAACCTATTCGTGGAGCAAGCTATTTGTTATACACAGGGAGAAATACAAATCTTTGCGACGAGCTTAGACATTCCTAAAAAGAAAGATATATCAAGACCAACTAGGGATAATTATGCTAGGTATAACTATAGTGAAAGAAAAAATGCTCGCATAAAATGATGAACTTGCGGGGGTCCACATAGACAATCGGAATGTGAAAAACCTCCAACTTGTATCCGCTCTGGTGAAACAGGACACAAAGCAAAATATTGTTTAGTTCCAGCACCCATAAGCCAACCCCAAGAAAATTTTTAGGGCAATTTTGCCGAAAGTACTGCGGCCTCCGGGCGATGGTTAGGGAGCCACCGGAAGGAACAGGCCCACATTCTGTAGTTTTGTGTATATAGGTTAACCATTAGTAGTAGATTTAGTGTGACCAGGAGTCACTAGCACGAACAAGACTAGGACTATGAAGGTCACTAGCACGGAAAAGACTAGGACTATGAAACAGGAGTCACTAGCACGGATAAGACTAGGACTATGAAGGTCACTAGCACGAACAAGACTAGGACTAAGAAACAGGAGTCACTAGCACGAACAAGACTAGGACTATGAAGGTCACCAGCACGGACAAGACTAGGACTGTGAAACAGGAGTCACTAGCACGGATAATCGGGAGGGGTTCTGTTCTGAAGATGAATGAGTATCTAATCTCGTTCAAGAGGTATTTGTCAGCCAAAAAATATGTATTAATGAAAAAAAAGGCCCGAAAGGGCCAAGCAGCATAATAAAACCAAAAAAAAAATACTAGAAATCAAAATATTACCTAATAATTTAGTGTATGTCATTCAAGAGTGCTCATCAAAAAAAATATTCTTATTATTATTATTCTATAGTAGTAGATTTAGTGTGACCAGGAGTCACTAGCACGAACAAGACTAGGACTATGAAGGTAACTAACACGGAAAAGACTAGGACTATGAAACAGGAGTCCCTAGCACGGACAAGACTAGGACTATGAAGGTCACTAGCAGGGAAAAGACTAGGACTATGAAACAGGAGTCACTAGCACGGACAAGACTAGGACTATGAAGGTCACTACCGCGGAAAGGACTAGGACTTTGAAACAGGAGTCACTAGCACGGACAAGACTAGGACTATAAAGGTCACTAGCACGGACAAGACTAGGACTATGAAACAGGAGTCACTAGCACGAACAAGACTAGGAATATGAATGTCACTAGCACGGACAAGACTAGGACTATGGAACAGGAGTCACTAGAACGGACAAGAAGAGGACTATGAAGGTCACTAGCACGCACAAGACTAGGGCTATGAAACAGGAGTCACTAGCACGGATAATTGGGTGGGGTTCTGTTCTGAAGATGAATGAGTATCTAATCTTGTTCAAGAGGTATTTGTCTGCCGACAAATATATATTAATGAAAAAAGGCCCGAAAGGGCCAAGCAGCATAATACAACAACAACAAAATATTGGAAATTAAAATCTTACCTAATAATTTACTGTATGTCATTCAAGAGTGCTCATCAAAAAAAATATTCTTATTATTATTATTCTATAGTAGTAGATTTAGTATGACCAGGAGTCACTAGCACGAACAAGACTAGGACTATGAAGGTAAATAGCACGGGAAAGACTAGGACTATGAAACAGGAGTCCCTAGCACGGACAAGACTAGGACTATGATGGTCACTAGCACGGACAAGACTAGGACTATGAAATAGGAGTCACTAGCACGAACAAGACTAGGACTATGAATGTCACTAGCACGGAAAAGACTAGGACTATGAAACAGGAGTCACTAGCACGGAAAAGACTAGGACTATGAAGGTCACTAGCACGGACAAGACTAGGACTAAGAAACAGGAGTCACTAGCACGAACAAGACTAGGACTATGAAGGTCACCACCACGGACAAGACTAGGACTAAGAAGCAGGAGTCACTAGCACGGACAAGACTAGGACTATGAAACAGGAGTCACTAGCACGGATAATCGGGAGGGGTTCTGTTCATAAGATGAATGAGTATCTAATCTCGTTCAAGAGGTATTTGTCAGCCGTCAAATATGTATTAATGAAAAAAAAGGCCCGAAAGGGCCAAGCAGCATAATAAAACAACAAAAAATGCTAGAAATCAAAATCTTACCTAATAATTTAGTGTATGTCATTCAAGAGTGCTCATCAAAAACAATATTCTTATTATTATTATTCTATAGTAGTAGATTTAGTGTGACCAGGAGTCACTAGCACGAACAAGACTAGGACTATGAAGGTAACTAACACGGAAAAGACTAGGACTATGAAACAGGAGTCCCTAGCACGTACAAGACTAGGACTGTGAAGGTCACTAGCAGGAAAAAGACTAGGACTAGGAAACAGGAGTTACTAACACGGACAAGACTAGGACTATGAAGGTCACTAGCACGGACAAGACTAGGGCTTTGAAACAGGAGTCACTAGAACGGATAATCGGGAGGGGTTCTGTTCTGAAGATGAATGGGTATCTTATCTCGATCAAGAGGTATTTGTCAGCCGTCAAATATGTATTAGTGAAAAAAAAGGCCCAAAAAGGCCAAGCAGCATAATAAAACAACAAAAAATGCTAGAAATCAAAATCTTACCTAATAATTTAGTGTATGTCATTCAAGAGTGCTCATCAAAAACAATATTCTTATTATTATTATTCTATAGTAGTAGATTTAGTGTGACCAGGAGTCACTAGCACGAACAAGACTAGGACTATGAAGGTCACTAGCACGGAAAAGACTAGGACTATGAAACAGGAGTCACTAGCACGGAAAAGACTAGGACTATGAAGGTCACTAGCACGGACAAGACTAGGACTATGAAACAGGAGTCACTAGCAATGGACAAGACTAGGAATATGGAGGTCACTAGCACGAACAAGACTAGGACTAAGAAACAGGAGTCCCTAGCACGGACAAGACTAGGACTATGAATGTCACTAGCACGGACAAGACTAGGACTATGAAACAGGAGTCACTAGCACGAACAAGACTAGGACTATGAAAGTCACTAGCCTGGAAAAGACTAGGACTATGAAACAGGAGTCACTAGCACGGACAAGAATAGGACTATGGAGGTCACTAGCACGGACAAGACTAGGACTAAGAAACAGGAGTCAATAGCACGAACAAGACTAGGACTATGAATGTCACTAGCACGGACAAAACTAGGACTATGAAACAGGAGTCACTAGAACGGACAAGACTAGGACTATGAAGGTCACTAGCACGGACAAGACTAGGGCATTGAAACAGGAGTCACTACCACGGATAATTGGGAGGGCTTCTGTTCTGAAGATGAATGAGTATCTAATCTCGTTCAAGAGGTATTTGTCAGCCGACAAATATGTATTAATGAAAAAAGGCCTTAAAGGGCCAAGCAGCATAATACAACAACAAAAATGCTAGAAATCAAAATCTTACCTAATAATTTACTGTATGTCATTCAAGAGTGCTCATCAAAAACAATATTCTTATTATTATTATTATTCTATAGCAGTAGATTTAGTGTGACCAGGAGTCACTAGCACGAACAAGACTAGGACTATGAAGGTAACTGACACGGAAAAGACTAGGACTATGTAACAGGAGTCCCTAGCACGGACAAGACTAGGACTGTGAAGGTCACTAGCAGGGAAAAGACTAGGACTATGAAACAGGAGTCACTAGCACGGACAAGACTAGGACTATGAAGGTCACTACCACGGAAAGGACTAGGACTATGAAACAGGAGTCACTAGCACGGACAAGACTAGGACTATAAAGGTCACTAGCACGGACAAGACTAGGACTATGAAACAGGAGTCACTAGCACAGACAAGACTAGGACTATGGAGGTCAGTAGCACGGACAAGACTAGGACTATGAAACAGGAGTCACTAGCACGGACAAGAATAGGACTATGAAGGTCACTAGCACGCACAAGACTAGGGCTATGAAACAGGAGTCACTAGCACGGATAATTGGGAAGGGTTCTGTTCTGAAGATGAATGAGTATCTAATCTTGTTCAAGAGGTATTTGTTTGCCGACAAATATATATTAATGAAAAAAGGCCCGAAAGGGCCAAGCAGCATAATACAACAACAAAAAAATATTGGAAATCAAAATCTTACCTAATAATTTACTGTATTTCATTCAAGAGTGCTCATAAAAAAAAATATTCTTATTATTATTATTCTATAGTAGTAGATTTTTTGTGACCAGGATTCACTAGCACGAACAAGACTAGGACTATGAAGGTAACTAGCACGGAAAGACTAGGACTATGAAACAGGAGTCCCTAGCACGGACAAGACTAGGACTATGAAGGTCACTAGCACGGAAAAGACTAGGACTATGAAACAGGAGTCACTAGCACGGACAGGACTAGGACTATGAAGGTCACTAGCACGGACAAGACTAGGACTATGAAACAGGAGTCACTAGCACGGACAAGACTAGGACTATGAAGGTCATAAGCACGGACAAGACTAGGACTATGAAACAGGAGTCACTAGCACGGATAATTGGGAGGGTTTCTGTTCTGAATATGAATGAGCCTCTAATCTCGTTCAAGAGGTATTTGTCAGCCGACAATTATGTATTAATGACAAAAAGGCCCAAAAAGGTCAAGCAGCATAATACAACGAAAAAAATATTGGAAATCAAAATCTTACCTAATAGTTTAGTGTATTTCATTCAAGAGTGTTCATCAAAAAAATTATTCTTATAGGGGACCATATCTAGTGGTAACGGAATTATATATAAACGTCCTTTTGTTACACAAGTTAAAAATTTTTAACGACGGTTAGTAAATATAAGACAACTTAAAAAGATAAACAAGGAAGTGACAAAAAGTTCAATCCAAATGAAAAAGTTAGTAAAGAAAATAGAAACAGTAATCCTTTCTATTCTTCAAGCCGAAAATAAAAGTTTCCCTTTCATTGTTACAGATCCGGCAGACATGCTTAGGACAATTTTCGAAATTGTAAATTCACTACCAATAGGCTATAGTATATCGGTTAATTATAGACGTTACGGCTTACTGGAACTTTATAAATTGACTAGCTGCAATGTGGCGGCACAACAATTGAAATTGTTGGTTATTTGTGATTTCTCAATATCAAATAAACAAGATAGGTTCACAATGTTCGAAATGTTCAGAATTCCATTCCTGGTGTCAAACACTTCGTATTTCTCTCAAATAGAAAAGGAGTTTAAATTTTTTGGGTTGAGTAAAGATCAAACGATATATTTCTTAGAAGATTACAATATAGAAAAACAATGTAACTTAAAGGGTATACCGCTATTGTGAAACGACCAATTTCTTATTAGAAGCACACAAATGAACTCCTGCAGTTTAGCAAACTACATGGAAAATAATGTATTAATTAATAAAGTGTGTGCAACCAAAATTATAAAGGAAAATAAAATCTTAATCCAAAGAATTGGAAGGGAAAAGTATATAATTCACATCTCCATTCAAAGAAGAAATAAGAATACATTTCGAATGCAAAACAGAGAAAAACAGTAAATTCACATATATATAGAGCAGCTCAATAGTGGAATTGCCAGAAGAATGTTCTCTAACTGCAGGGATGTTAAAAATAAACTGGATGTATAGGGGACAGATTACAAAAGAAATGGCACCTTCAAACATATCTATAACTAGCCTAAAAGGGGAGATCTCCCTAGCTGGGACAGAGAACGACTGGGACAATGAATTTGAAGATTTAATCTCTATATATTTCCAGAAAAGCTCCAAGACGCAGATTGGCATAGCTGAACTGAGAAAAATGCACATTTCCTTAAGAGACGAAAGAGAAATAAAACTAGCTAGCTTCTGGACATTTATTCTTAATACCTTTAATCTATTTATCTCTTCATTAGGACTAGTTCCTATAGGAATAATATTCAAAACATTGAGAAAACTATGGTTTGACAAGAGAAAACAAAAGTCTCAAGGCTTTCACGTAACTTTGGAACAGGAAGAAATTGAATTAAATTGATTCTTAGCAAAGTTATGGTTTCATTAAGAAAAAATAACTGTACTAAGAATTTAACTGTGGGAGGTTGTGAGAAAGCCATCATAACCTGACTAAATTGTAAAAATAGCAAAGACTATGACTTTTGAGTAATGGTAAAAGTAACGAAGCATTAATTTTCTTTGTGTTACGAAAACAAACCCAACATTAGATTTGAATAAGAATACCTTTGATCCAACAAGGTCCATAATATGCAATTACAAAAATACCGGACCGCTTCAGAATCAAGTGGTCAACGGCTAGAATATTACGTGACAATAATCACATGACAAAATAGGGTTTTTGAAAAAAGAAAGTGGAAACTAACTTTTTGAACAAAGAATTATTATTAGGATTACATCAAAACTGGTCTCTGGCCAATGAGAGACAAGAATGAAAAAATAAGACAAAGTTTAAAATAGGGATTCGGGAACGGAAACGGGGTATTCTTTTTGGAACTAACAACGAGTAAGTGTTTTACTTTGTAATTAAGGGCTACCACTGTCTGTCTGAATTCCCCTTGGAGATAAAAGTTTTAGATAAAAAGTAAAGTTCTGAAAGATTTCTGTCACCTGAATATAAATTTAATTTGTATGTAAGAGACAAGAATAAAAACTAGTGCTGAAGTCTAACATTTTATTATAAGTTGGTAATTTGGGTTTATATTTCGGTAGTATTTTCACTTAGCCAAGGCTTGAACCATTTGGACAAAAACAGCATTTTTAAGGTTAGAATAAGCTAAAATTAATTTCTTCCCAGAAATTTTAAACTTGTAGAAGAAGCTTCAAATCACCGAGGGTTCAAAGAGGAGGAGGAACATTAGCCAAGAAGTCAACGTTAGGAGAACCTATTGTGCTTCCCCTATTCAGCTTATAGTTCCTTGGAACTTAGCTTGACTTTATAAAGACCCTATATCCAGAAAATTGGAATTATCGGACAACAACATTACTTTCCCCCTTGTGCAGTCTTCAGACGTTTATACGAAGGAGGACCCTGTTCCCTTTTTAATCACTCTTTCAGTTCGTTAAACCCGTACCGACTGTTTATAAAAAGGTGGCAATGTTTATACAGATAGGTTAGGGAAAAAGGGAATAATATTGTCAAATCTAATATTTTCCAGACCTTTATGTCCAGATATATTCAAGTAAGGGTTTTTCCCTGCTAAAGTTAGAGCTTATTAAAGGTCCAAGGAACACAAACCCTTTTTTTACAAGAAATAATAATAGGATCCCTTGGTTTGGGTTAATGTAAATTGGAACAAAATCAAGTCCGGCTATTCCTAGCTCAGCTCAGCCAAGAGATAATAATTTGAACTAAGTGATTTTAAGTACCCCAGAACTCAAGCCTTGACTTGCTATTCAAGCGTAACTCTTTTAATTAGACAAGTTTGGTAGCTTAGAATTAACTTAATCCTTTTCTTTTCGTATAAACATTTGTGGATTGAACAAGTAGACCATAGACATCAGACCTAGAAGATGTTTAGAAATATTCAAAATAATTAGAGTTAGAATATTTTCCATTTTATCTTCTTTTATAATAAATATCAGTTGTCACTGAATCCTGAGTACCGATCTTACCAACACGCCTCAGTAATAACACGCTACCAAATTTTAGCCCTGATAGTAGGGGCAACCTTACAATATGTTTTATCGTTATTATATTTTTTTCCGATACATCCTCATATTTTGTACTGTTCGTCGATATGGCTTGATGCTTTTTCCTTAATACTTCGCCCAATACGGGTACTGCAGAATAATGCTCTTAGATCATTTTTTGGAATAGGGAACCGGGATTCGGAAAGGTCAATGTATATTATTATTAATATAATGCCTGCAGCTGGATTGTGGGATTTTTATACACTAGTTATTATGTATAAGTATAGTTATGGGTGCCTTCCAGACTGTTTACAGGAATATATCGGGAAAGGTCCAATGTTCATTGTCACGGAACTCGGACAAGTGGATATATTGAGTTCCTAGTTTCTTGTTGGACTAATTTTTCAGTTATTTATAGAGGTGCTAATCTGTGGAATAAGCTTGTCCCAAGTACCAAGGAATTACTCATTATTCAATTTAAATTTTAGCTACGTGTGGGGTTGCTTGGTAATTATACTTTCGAAACAGATTGAGATCGACGGAATTAAATTTGATTGTAATTGTTTATTTTTTTGCTTCGAGATAATGATATCATGTTGTTTTATTGTGTATGAATTATTTATGTAACTTTTTTTTCGGTACACGGTTTCACCGTTCTGCTTATTATAGATTGTACTTGTTGTTGTTGTTTTTTTTCTATTTTTTTTTCTTTTTTGTTAGTAGCATACCCTCGCAAGTGACGCTTTTGTGTCCTACCGATTGCTTTTGTCTCTGTTTTCTTGGATAATAAATTGCTATTATTACTACTACTACTGCTGCTAATACTACAGGCGTACCAGTAATAATTTTGGAGCGACTTATTGTAACAAGATAAAACTTCTGGGGCATAAAAAGGGGAAGGTTCAACTGACCAAAAGAAAACATATACCTGCTACTACTGCTTTTAATACTGCTGCTACTACTGTTACTACTACCACTGCTAATAAAACACGATTACTGCTACTGCTGCTCCTACTACTACCACTATAAGGCTACGCGTATGAAGATGAAAATTTGAAAAAATATTGAGGGGGAATTGGAACCAAATCAAAACGCACTCTCTGCATTCAGGTTGTCAAAAAAGTGTATCTCAAGAATGGATTTGGGCAATAACTTGGAACTTTCAGAGAATGATTAAAGGAGAAGATAGATTGACACGCTCGTATCCAGGATTTTTGTTCGGGGGGGGGGGTTACTAGGATTGCAACAGGATTTAGTGTGAGAGCATATTTTGTTCTGGCAAGATTTTGTCTCTACAGGTATTTTTTAGACTAATTTTCGTTTCGGTCCGAAATTTAAGGGGGGGGGGGAGGGTTCAAACCGGGTGACCCACCCCCCTGGATACGGCCTTGTAAATTGAACAAAAAGTGTATATGTGCACGCTACTACTAACACTTCTAAGACTGCTACTTTTACTACTACTAAATTACTACTTCAATTGCAACTACTTGCAAAGCTAAGAGTATTAAGGTGAAAAAGGCGTCTAAAGGGGGTCGGCAATATCTATTGAACGGCTTACCGTATCAAGATGAAACTTCCGGGGTATCATGAGGAGTATGTTCAACTAATCAAAAGGCAACATGTGCATGCTACTACTGTTATCAATGCTGCTGCTACTACTGTTATCAATGCTGCTGCTACTACTGTTACTACCACTAGTAATACAACACTACTGCTGGTATTATCTGTCCTACTACCACCACTACTACTGCTACTATCTCTTTTACTACCCCGACTACTACCATGATACTATCAAGGATAAGTGTTTGATTGTGAAAATATGAGAAAATATTGATGGGAAATTTGAACTAAATCAAAAACCACTGAGTGCATGCAGATTGTAAAAAGGGCGCATCCCAAGATTGGATTTAGGTATTAAGTTGGAACTTTCAGAGAATGCTTAAAGGGGAAGATCATCTCACCAAAAGGCAATATGTGCACACTACTGCTAATACTACTGTTACTGCTACATTTACTACTACTACTACTACTACTACTTCTATTGAAATTACTTGTAAGGCTAAGGGCATTGCGATGAAAATTTCAAGAAATATATCAACATACAGGTTATCAAAAAGACATACCAGCAATGTCATAAAAATGGCTAATTGTATTAAGTTGAAACTTCCAGGACTTGATGAGAGGGATGTTCTACTGACCAAAAGGCAATATATTAATTCTACTGCTGCAACTAGTACTACTGTTATTCAATACTATCACTAGTGATGACAATACTACTACTGTGACTACTGTTACAACTATGCCTAAGGCTATGAAGATGAAACTCTCAGAAAATATTGAGGGGGTAACGTAAACTGAATCACATCACGCAGTCTGCATGCAGGTTGTCAAAACATCGCAGGAACAGTTTGGTGTGTGAAGTTGAAACTTACAAGGCTTGTTGTAAGGGATTTAGAACAAACCAAAAGACAATCGGTATCCTAATACTACTGCTTCTACTCATAATACTACTGCTACTAAGATTACTACCACTACTATCATTTCTAATGCTACTACTACTACTGCTACTACTGTCACTAATGGTATTACTACTGCTGCTACTAAAGCTAAGTGAACTAAGGCAGAAAATTTTTGAAAATTTTGAAACTGTATTGAACTAAATCGAAACACACTATGCCCATATAGGTTATCAAGAGGATGTATCAGCAATGCTTCAGAAACGGTTTATCGTATTAAGTTGAAACTTTCAGCGTGTGTTGAAGGGGATACTAAAGAAAACCAAAGGTGCTATGTGCTTGCTGCTACAAATACTACTACTGCTACTACAACTATTGCTACTACGCAGGCTAAGAGTAATACGGTAAAGCTTTCTGGAAATATTTAGGGAGATGTTGAAATAAATCAAAACACTTACTGCTACTATTACTACTACTACTGCTACTGCTACTAATACTACTAATACTACTACTACTACTATTACTACTGCTGCTGCCTGTACTGCTACTAGTACTACTACTACTACTACTACTGCTACTACTACTATTTTTCCTACTGAGGCTAGGGATATTAAGGTAAAAAATTCTGGAAATTCTTAGGGAGATGTTGAAATATATCAAAACGATGTAATTGTATGGAAGTCGTCAAAGGGGCATATCAGTAATGTCTTAGAAACGGCATATCAGCAATATCACAGGAATGGCTGAGAGCGGTAGACTAAGCCTTTCTGGGCCACTACAACTACTACTGCTACTTTTGCAGTAGTTCAGTAACTGCTTCTTCAGCAACTACTACTTATGCTACTAATATTATTGCTGCCGATGCCACTATTCATACGATTGTGGCTTCTTGCGGCTGCAACTACTTGTCACTTCTTGCGTATGCGACTACTTGAGACTTTGAATAATTGCGATAAAAACTAATTTTGAATCTAACTATTTACAACTGCAAATACAACTACTTGTGACTGCTAATAATTGGACTGATACTATGACTGCACCAACTACTTGCATCTGCAACTACTTACGATTTCAACTTCAACTACCTGAGACAGTGACTACGACTGAAATTAATGTAGGCTACTTGGAACTGTGACTATCTGCAACTGTAAATACTTGTGACCGGAACTGCTACTGCTTGCGACTGCCGTTGCTGCTATTTCTCCTACAACTACTATTACTACTAGTACAACGACTACTACTACCACTACTACTACTACTATTGCTACTACTACTACAACTATTACTACTACTACTACTACAACTACTACAACTACGATTTATACTACTACTGCTACTTCTATTACTACTAAGTACTACTACTACTACTATTGAGCTAAACCAAAAGAGTTTAAGTGCATCCAGGCTCTCAATATGGCAGAGATGCAATATCTTGGGAATGGAATAGGGTATTAAGTTGAAACTTTCACGGAAAGGTTTGGGGGATGTAAAATGAATCAAAATAAACTATGTGTATCCAGGTTGTCAAAAGGGCATCTGTGTGGTATCCCAGCCTAAATTAAAGGCAGTACGTTCAAACTTTAGATTATGCTATTGGGAATATAAAGCTTAATCAAAAACCACTATATCTCAGAAACGGCTAAGGGTATTCAGATAAAACTGTCGGGGCATTTTTAGTGGGAAGTTGAGCTAAATCAAAAGCCACAATGTGCATCCAAGGTTATCAAAAGGGCGCTTCTGTAGTATCATAGGCCGCGCAATAGCGCTGCCTAAGTAAAGAACAATCTTGGCACAATTAATTTGTTAGTTTTTTTTGGTTTCTTGGTCTTAGACCAGGGTATAGAAGGAGTTGTCGTAGAAACTTCAAAAGGGCTCATTCGACTGGGAATTGGAGTGGCTTGTGCCGTTTTTAATAGTTGAAAGGGATTGGAAGGCAACTAACACCCCTTTTACGCCCACCATTTATCCAAACACATCCAATTAGAATTTTAAGATAGCCATTTTGTTCAAAGTAGTTGAAATGTCCGGAAATTAGATCTAAGAGGATGACATTCCCCCCGCAACCCTCGGGGTAAGGGTTTTAAGTTATGCCCTAGGGTCATATAAGGTTTTTATTGAAAGCTTTATCCTAGAAACTTGAAAAAGGGCTCATTCGATTCTAATTTAAAAGGGCTAGTACCTTTTTTAATAGTCGAAAGTGATTTAAGGACAACTAAACCCCCTCTCACGCCCACTTTTTCCCCTAACACATCCAATCAAAATTTGAGATAGCGATTTTGTTCAACGTTGTTAAAAGTTTTAGAAATTAGGTCTTTGAGGATGATAAACCCCTCAGAGACTTCGGGGCATGGGTTTTAAGTTATTCCCTGGGGGCATATAGGGTTCCTATAGAATGCGTTGTCGTAGAAACTCAAAAAGGGTTCATTCGACTGGAAATTGAAATGGCTAGTGAGTAGTAACCTAGTATAAGGTTAAGAAGGGACAAGAAAAGGGACAAGGAAACTTACATGAAAAGATACATTGAATTTCACAAAAATGTAGTCTAGCCTGTGCATTGACTTACCAAGGACAGTGATATATAGGTCAATTACACATGGAATTACATAGAAATATGAAGTGCAGTCTAAAGGGTAAATTGACTTACCATGTTTACCAACAAAGTGGCCAAGCATGTTTTGAAACTATAGTTAAGGTTGTATAAGATAATCAGACTGGTTTTTTGTTTTTGTTTGTTTTGTTTTTTTAATCGAAAACTAGAGATTGTCAAATTTCGTATTTAGGAATGATTTTGTAGGGAAAGCTGTCTATCACCCGTTTGTTATCCACAGTTCCATTTCTTTGAAGTCTGTGCTATCAAGATCGGTTAATGATTTTGTTGGACAATTACCTTTATCCAACAATAGTTTGATATGAATGTGTCGGTATATAGAATATGCGAATTTGATCCTATTAAGGTGGAGAAAAAAAGGGTTTAGCATTTGCAAATTGGACTTTACGAACGGTATTAATTGATTAACAGGAACAACAAAAAACAGAGCTAGATAACATTTGCGAAATAGATCGTATGAAGAAAAAAAAGGGTATAGTATTTGCGAATTGGGGATTACAAGTTAAGGTAGCCCCTTGCCATGGAGCATAGCAATCTAAGTTGTCATTGGCTGTTCCAGTGCATATGTAATTGAACCAGAATTGCTGATAATGGAAGGCCGGAAAAAAATATGACTTGACCTAGCTCGACTTCTTCGATGTGAACTGTATAGTACACAATTGGAGTTTGAACAGTGTTGTCAATTTAAAATAGAGTTTAACGTTATAGATTACTAAAATTTGACACTAAGACAGATGTAGATGGTAAGAAAAGAATTTTAATAACGGATAACTTTACTTCTTCGATGTGTACTGTATAATACACAAGTGGTGTTTTGATTAGAAGGCTGTTTTTTTTCGTGAGATTGCATCTCACCACTCTTCAAGAAAACGCAACGAGATGATCATCTTGTGTCCGCGTTTGTAATTACTAAAGGGGGTAACTGTTGTAAAGAAAAAAGAGGAGTTGGAGGAAAGTAGATTGGTTAATACTGAGCTAGGTTTCATAGCCTTTTGTAGGTGTGTGTTGTCTGAAACCTATGATTTGGGCTTTTCAGAGCTAGGTTTCTTAGTATTTCGTAGGTGTGTGTTGTCTGAAACTTATGATTTGAGATGTGTAATTTGCTATTTCCGGCTTTTATGAGCTAGGTCTCATAGTATTTCGTAGGTGTGTGTTGTCTGAAACTTATGATTTGCGGTATGTAAATTACTATTTCGGGCTTTTCTGAGCTAGGGTTTCTTAGTCTTTTGTAGGTGTGTATTGTCTGAAAATTATGATTTGGGATGTCTAATTTTCTATTTCCGGCTTTGCTGAGCTAGGTTTCCTAGTATTTTTTAGGTGTTTATTGTCTGAAACTTATGAATTGGGGTGTGTAGTTTGCTTTATAAAGATTTTATGAGCTAGGTCTCCTAGTATTTCGTAGGTGTTGGTTGTCTGAAACTTATGATTTGGGGTATGCAAATTACTATTTCGGGATTTTCTGAGCTAGATTTCATTGTCTTTCGGTGGTGTGTATTGTCGGAAACTTATGATTTGGGATGTGTAGTTTGCTATTTTTGACTTTGCTGAGTTAGATTTCTTAGCCTTTCATAGGTGTGGGTTATCTGAAACTTATGATTTGGGATGTGTAATTTGCTATTTCCGGCTTTTAAGAGCTAGGTCTCCTAGTATTTCGTAGGTGTGTGTTGTCTGAAACTTATGATTTGGGGTATGTAAATTACTATTTCGGGCTTTTCTGAGCTAAGGTTTCTTAGTATTTCGTAGGTGCGTGATGTCTGAAACTTATGATTTGGGGTATGTAAGTTACTATTTCGGGCTTTTCTTAGCTAGATTTCTTAGTCTTTCGTTGGTGTGTGTTGTCTTAAACTTATGATTTGGGATGTGTAGTTTGCTATTTTTGACTTTTATGAGTAAGATTTCTTAGCCTTTTATAGGTGTGTGTTGTCTGAAGCTTATTTGCTATTTCAGACTTTTCTTAGCCGGATTTCCTAGTATTTCGAAGCTGTGAGTTGTCTGAAACATCTAATTTGGGATCTTCAGTTTTCAATATCATGCTTTTCTGATCTAGGTTTCATAGCCTTTTGTAGGTGTGGGTTGTCTTAAACCTATCACTTGGGATGCTGTTTGGGCTTTTCAGAGCTAGGTTTCTTAGTCTCTCATAAGTGTGTGCTGTCTGAAACCTAAAATTTAGGGTGGGTAGTTTGCTATTTCTGGCTTTTCAGAGCTAGGTTTCTTAGTCTTTAATAGGTGTGTGTTGTCTGAAACCTACAATTTGGGGTGGGTAGTTTGCTATTTCTGACTTTTATGAGCTAGGTCTCCTAGAATTTCGTAGGTGTGTGTTGTCTGATACTTATGATTTGGGGAATTTAAATTACTATTTAGGGCTTTCCTGAGCTATATTTCTTAGTCTTTCGTTGGTGTGTGTTGTCTGAAACTTATGATTTGGGATGTGTAGTTTGCTATTTTTGACTTTGCTTAGTTAGATTTCTTAGCCTTTCATAGGTGTGTGTTGTCTGAAACTTATGATTTGGTGTGTGTAGTTTGCTATTTTTGACTTTGACGAGCTAGGTTTCTTAGTATTTCGTAGGGGTGTGTTGTCTGAAACTTGTGATATGAAATGTGTAATTTGCTATTTCCAGCTTTTATCAGCTAGGTCTCCTAGTATTTCGTATGTGTGTGTTGTCTGAAACTTATGCTTTAGGGTATGTAAATTACTATTTCGGGCGTATCTGAGCTAAGGTTTCTTAGTATTTCATAGGTGTATGTTGTCTGAAACTTATGATTTGGGGTGTGTAATTTTCTATTTCCAACTTTTCTTAGCCAGATTTCTTAGTATTTCGTAGGTGTGTGTTGTCTGAAACTTATGATTTGGGATGGTTAATTTGCTATTTCCGGCTTTTATTAGCTAGGTTTCTTTGTCTTTCGTAGGTATGTGTTGTCTGAAACCTATAAAAATAAACTATTTCCGTAAAATCTGAGCTAATAAGGGTTTTTGACCGTAAACTCTAGTTTTGTGTAAGAAAATTATGGAAAATACAATTCTCTGGTTCAAATGTGAAACTTAAGTCTATTTTTGGATCGAAAAATAAAACTATTTCCGTAAAATCTGAGCTAATAAGGCTTTTTTACCGTAAACTCTAGTTTTTTTGTAAGAAAATTATGGAAAATACAATTCTCAGGTTCAAATGTGAAACTTAGGTCCATTTTGGATCGAAAAATAAAAGTATTCCCGTAAAATCTAAGCTAATAAGGGTTTTTGACCGAGAACTCTAGTTTTTAGTAAGACAATTATGGAAAATACAATTCGTTAGCTCATAGGTGAAATTTAAGTCCAGTTATGGATCGAGAAATAAACTATTTCTATAAAATCTGAGCTAATAAGGGTTTTTGACCGTAAACTCTTTTTACAAGAAAATTATGAAAAATACAATTCTTTGGTTCAAATTTGAAACTTAAGTCTATTTTTGATCGAAAAATAAAACTATTTCCGTATAATCTGAGCTAATAAGGGTTTTTGACCGTGAAATCTAGTTTCTTGTAAGAAAATTATGAAAAATACAATTCTCTAGTTCAAATGTAAAACTTAAGTCCAGTTCCGGATGCACATAATGATGAGGACTGATGGTTCTAATTCAATATTTTTTTCATAAAAAAGCTTTTTTTTAAACTTCGAAATTATTCAACTTTTTTTTTACGTATCTTGAAATGACAAAATATGCTTACGGCTGAAACAATTGTACTCTATGATTGGTCAGAGACATGATGTGGCTTTCCAACTGGTATTCTATGTCTGGTTATCGACACTACCTAGTCTTTTGCATGTATTAAATCAGTATTTTTTACGCAGTGGAACGATAAACACATAAGTCATATCTTAAAAAAAAGTATTTTAATAAAATGTGTTCACATACCAAGGTTATTGTAGCATTGAATGCCGACAAGGAGAAGTAGTTAAACTATGAAAAAAGTACAAGTGATAACACTATTGGAAATGTATGCATGCATTGTCATGACAGTAAGGAATTAAATTTCTTTGGAATACCGAAAAAATTCAACTCTTATGTTGGTGGTTATGTGAGATTGAGATCTCCAGAGATGATTGCACTTAAACAGAATGCCAACATAAAAATAATCGTTGATGATAGAGTACAACTCCTTGCTACTGTTGCAAGTAACACATTACCTACTGATACATCCAATCGTCAGCTTTCGGGTATTAACATTCAACGGAAGGTCAATAAAAGAAAGGCCTACTCTTCTACTAATATCGTAAACCGTATCTTGTCTACACGCCGAAACTGTTACCTGTGTAAAAATAATGTGATAATAGACCGTGAAATTGCCAGAAAAATAAAAAGGACATTGTCAGATAGTATCACTATGGAATATAAAGTGAATCGATGAAAAACAAAGCACCAGCAAACGTTACTGCCATTGATCAAATAGTCAATGAACCAAATAATACCAAAAACAAAAAACCTATTGAGCCTGTTGACGAGACACCAGTAAAAATTGTGTATGACTCAAAATGGAATGATGATTATTCTACTGATTACGAACTAAGAGAAGACAATAGCTACAATATCAAGAGAGAACATGGTGAACTATTTTATGGAACAGATTCAAAGTGTCCAAAGTTAATCATTAATATTAATAATGTATCATAATATATTTTTGTATTAATATTCTACATAGCATTATTTGATTGAAAATATTACATTGTTATGTGTTTATTATTTTTAGAGTAAGCTAGCATATTAAACATTTAGAATGTCTATTACAACATCGGAGATGTAAGAAAAAGAATTTGCATACATCTATTGTTAGACACATGGGATAACATTGACAAAATCTAGGTATCAGAATGAATAAATTCTTTATCAACATCCATTGTTGGATATGTCATTATGTCATTATGAAAAAAATGCAAGTAAGTAAGTAAGTAAGTAGGTAAGTAACAAATCTTTCTTGAATTCACCTTTTGGATACACAATACAGAAATTTTATTCAGGAAATTATAAAAAAAAATTGAACAAATTCTTTATTAACATTCATTATCGATTGAAGTCGCTTCCTAGACAGAAAATACAGCAATTTCACAAAATCTAAGTATAAGAGTGATTAAATTCTATATCAACATCCATTTCTCGGATACACAGGAAAAAGTTGACAAAATCTAAGTGCTAGGGTGAACAAATTTTATTTATCAACATCTTTTGTCAGATACATCGGATAAAATTGACAGAATCTAAGTGTCAGAGTGAATAATTTTTTTTATCAACATCTTTTTGGCAGATACGTCAAATAAAATTGACAAAATCTAAATTTCAGAATGAATAAATGCTTTAAAAACATCCTTTATCGGATATTTTGGATAAAATTGACAAAATCTAAGTATCAGAGTGACTAAATTCTATATCAGCATCCTTTTCTCGGATACACAGGATATAATATCAGATAAAATTTACAAAATCTAAGTATCAGATTGATTATATTCTATATCGACATCCCTTTCTCAGGTACATGGGATAACATTGGCAAAATCTAGGTATCAGAATGAATAAATTCTTTATCAACATCCATTGTTGGATATGTCATTATGTCATTATGAAAAAATTGTAAGTAAGTAAGTAAGTAAGTAAGTAAGTAAAAAACTCTTTCTTGAATTCACTTCTTGGATACACAATACAGAAATTTTATTCAGGAAATTATAAAAAAATTAACATATTCTTTATTAACATTCATTATCGATTGAAGTTGCTTCCTAGACAGACAATACAGCAATTTCACAAAATCTAAGTATAAGAGTGATTAAATTCTATATCAACATCCATTTCTTGGATACATAGGAAAAAGTTGACAAAATCTAAGTGTTAGAGTGAATAAATTTTATTTATCAACGGCATAATTTTTATTTATCAATTTTATTTATCTGCTAATTAATGATTACGTATAAACAGAAGTCAATTTATTAGCTGAGGGTTCCAATGCGAAGATTTGAGGAGTTCCTGTTTGGCAATTTATGTGTTAGCCGTGTTTTGCCCTGGGGACTCTGGGGGGTTTGTCATCCTTAAACACATAATTTCCAGAAATTTCAACTAAGTTGAACAAATCGGCTATCTCTAAACTTTGATTGAATGTGTTTGAGAAAATGGTGGGCGTGAGAGGGGGGTTAATTACTCTCCACTCAATTTTGACTATTAAAAAGGGCCATTTGAATTTCCAATGAAATGAGCCTCTTTTGAAATTACTACAACAACCTTCTATATAAGCCTTATATGCCCCCATGGCATAACTTACAACCCTTGCACTGTGGGTTCTGATGGGGTTACCATCCTAAATTACCTAATTTCTAGAACTTTCGACTACGTTAAAAAAAATGGATATCTCAAAATTTCGATTGGATGTGTTTGGAGAAATGGTGGACGTGAGAGGGGGTTAGTCGCCTTTCAATCACTTTCGACTATTAAAAGGGCACTACCCCTTTCAATTTTCAATTGAATGAGCCCTTTTTGATGTTTTTACAACATCGCTTTCTATAAAAACCTTACATGTTCCCAGGATATAACTTACAACCCTTGACCTGGGGGTTGTAGGGGGATGGGTTGTCATCCTTAAAGACCTAATTTTTAAAACGTTCAACTGCATTGAATAAAATGGCTATCTAATAATTTTGATTGGATATGTTTGGGGAAATGGTGGGCGTGGAAGGGGTGTTAGTTGCCTTCCAATCACTTTCGACTATTGAAAAGGGCACTAACCATTTCAATTTCTATTTGAATGATCCCTTTTTGAAGTTTCTATGACGACGCGTTCTATAAAAACCTTATATACCCCAGGGCATAACTTACAACCCTTGCCCTGAGGGCTGTGGAGGAGTGTCCTCCTCAAAAACATAATTTCTATCTGAAAATCTACGAAACTGAACAAAATGGCTATCTAAAATTTTGATAGGATGTGTTTGGGGAAAAGGTGGGCGAGAGAGAGGGGCTAGTTGCCCTCAAATCACTTTCAGCTATTAAAAAGGGCACTAGACTTTTGAATTTCCAATCGAATGAGCCCTTTTTCAAGTTTCTATGACAAAGATTTGAATAAAAACTTATATTCCCCAAGGGCATAACTTATAACCCTTGCCCTGAAGACTTTGGGGGGAGTGCCCTTCTCAAACGTATAATTTCCTGAACTTTAACCGTGTAGAACAAAAAGGCTATCTCAAAATTTTGATTGGATGTGGTTGGGGAAATGGTGGGCGTAGAAGGGGTGTTACTTGCCTTCCAATTACTTTCGACTATTAAAAAGGGCACTAGCCATTTCAATTTCTAATCGAATGAGCCCTTTTTGAAGTTTCTACGACAACACGTTCTATAAAAACTTTATATGCCCCCAGGGCATAACTTACAACCCTTGTCCTGAGGGCTGTGAGGGGGTTGTCATCCTCAAAGACCTAATTTACAGAACTTAAAACTACGTTCAATATAATGGCTATCTATAAATTTTGATTGGATGTGTTTGGGGGAGTGGTGGGCGTGAGAGTGGTGTGGGAGTGGTGGGTGGGGGGTTTCCAATTAAATGTCTCAATTTCTCAATTTCCAATTAAATGAGTCCCTTTTGAAGTTTTTACGACAACTCTATAATTAAAAACCTTATATGCTCCAAGGGCATAACTTACAACCGTTGCCCTGGGGACTCTGGGGGGTTTGTCATCGTTAAAAACATAATGTCCACAACTTTCAACTACGTTGAACAATATGGTTATCTCTAAACTTTGATTGAATTTGTTTGAGGAAATGGTGGGCGTGAGAGGGGGGTTAATTACTCTCCACTCACTTTCGACTATTAAAAAGGGCAATTTAAATTTCCAATCAAATGAGCCCTTTTGAAATTTCTACAAAAACTGTCTATGAAAAACTTATATTTCCCCTGGACATAGCTTACAACCTTTGTCCTGAGAGCTCTGATGGAGTTGTCATCCACACAAACACAACTTCCAAAAATTTCAACTACGCTGAACAAAGTGAATACCTCAAAATTTTGATTGGTTTTGTTTGGGGAAATGGTGGGCGTGAGAGGGGGGTTAGTTGCCATTCAATCACTTTCGACTATTAAAATAGCCCTAGCCCTTTCAGTTTTCAATTGAATGAGCCTCTTTTTGATGTTTTTACAACATCGCTTTCTATAAAAACCTTAAATGCTCCCAGGGCATAACTTACACCCCTTGCTCTGAGGGTTGGGGGGGGGGGATGGGGTGTCATCCTTAAAGAGCTAATTTCCAAAACTTTCAACTACGTTGAATAACATTGCTATCTAAAAATTTTGATTGGATTGTTTGGGGAAAATGTGAGTTTCAGAGGGGGGTTTAAAAAGGGCTCTAGCCCTTTGAATTTCCAATCGAATCAGCCCTTTTTTCAAGTTTCTACGACAAATATTTTAATAAAAAGCTTATATATCCCCAGGGCAGAACTTATAACCCTTGCTTTGAAGACTGTGGGGGGAATGTCCTGCTCAAAGGTATAATTTTCTGAACATTAAACTGCGTGGAACAAAATGTCTATCTAAAAATTTCGATTGTATATGTTTGGGGAAATGGTGGGCGTTGAAGGGGTGTTAGTTGCCTTTCAATCATTTTCGACTATTAAAAAGGGCACTAGCCATTTGAATTTTCAATCGAATGAGCCCTTTTTGAAGTTTCTAAGACGACGCGTTCTATAAAAACCTTATATGCCCCCAGGGCATAACTTACAACCCTTGCCCTGAGGGCTGTGTCCTCCTCAAAAACATAATTTCTATCGGAAAATCCACAACACTGAACAAAATGGCTATCTAAAAATTATGATTGGATGTGTTTGGGACAAACTGGGCAACAGAGGGGGGCTAGTTGCCCTCAAATCACTTTCGAATATTAGAAAGTGTACCAGACTTTTGAAGTTCCAATCGAATGAGCCCTTTTTCAAGTTTCTAATGTGTTATATTTTTTTAAAATAAAACCTTTTGCTCTCTCTCCCTCTAGACAGACAATACAGCAATTTCACAAAATCTAAGTATAAGAGTGATTAAATTCTATATCAACATCCATTTTTCGGATACATAGGACAACGTTGACAAAATCTAAGTGTTAGAGTGAATAAATTTTATTTATCATCATCTGTTGTCAGATACATCGAATAAAATTGACAGAATCTAAGTTTCAGAGTGAATAACTTTTTTTATCAACATCCTTTGTCAGATACGTCAAATAAAATTGAAAAAAATCTGAATCTCAGAATGAATAAATGCTTTAAAAACATCCTTTATCGGATATGTCGGATAGAATTGACAAAATCTAAGTATCAGAGTGACTAAATTCTGTGTCAGCATTCATTTTTCGGATACACAGGATATAATATCGGATAAGATTGACAAAATGTAAGTATCAGATTGATTAAATTCTATATCAACATCCCTTTCTCAGGTACATTGGATAACATTGACGAAATCTAGGTATAAGAATGAATAAATTCTTTATCAACATCCGTTGTTGGATATGTCATTATGTCATTATGAAAAAATTGTAAGTAAGTAAGTAGTTATGTAGTTTCAGTTATGAATATATTAGTAATATATAAGTAGTTTCAGTTATGAATCAGCTATCAGTCAAGTAACATCGTTGGGCTAGTGCTTTTAACCTAGGTTGATGTGAGATAAAATGAATTGAAATAGCAAAGTGGGTGGAGTTTTGTTCTGTGAATGCGAACAAGTTCTTTTTATGTAAGGAGTCTGCTAATTAATGATTACGCATAAACAGAAGTCAATTTATTAGATGAGGGTTCTAATGCGAAGATTTGAGGAGTTCCTGTTGGCAATTTATGTGTTAGCCGTGCATTAACGGCTTAGCGAACTGCACGATGGTACTTACGTGGATAAATAAGAAGTACTTTTTCCGGTAAGAATATTATAATTTTTTATTTAATGTTTTGTGATGACGAGGAATAAGCGTAAACGTAAATCAGAGGACCAATTTGGATTGGTTTCGCATGATGAATCTGGGCATTCATCTTCAACGCAAAAGTCAATAAATCGTGGTTCGATCCAGTCATTAGCGACCGATTTCTCGAAAATTCTTGAAATTGTAACGGAGTCTCAAAGTACATTAGAATCAATTGACACGAGATTGGCCAATCTAGAAAATCGAGTAATTTCTGTGGAAAATGCTCAAGCTGTCTTACAATCCAATGTTGCTCAAGTTGGTAAAAATTGCGATGCAGTAAATAAAGAAGTAATTTCACTAAAAACGCAAATGAATATTGTATCCACTGAAGCAAAATATTACCGTGAAATGACGTCTTTGTTGTCGGCAAGATTAATGTCAATGGAATATTTATCTACAGAAAATAACATTATTGTGTGGAATACGGTTTGTGATGATGTAGCCACTGCTAAAAGTTTATTTCAAGAAATATGTACCAATGGTTTAGAAGTAACAAAGATTCCATAATTTACAATTGTTACGAATAAAAAAGAGCAAAAGTTTTTCAAAGTGAATGTTAAATCACGTGAGGCAAAGTTAATGATTTTACGTAATGGGAAAAAACTTAAGAATAAGACTTTCGGTTCAAATACAGCTATGAAAAATGTTTACGTCAGCGATGATGCTCCATTTTGCATTCGTGAAGCGCAGAAGAGACTTTACGAGACTAAATCTAAATTGAGTAGAAAGAGTATTCCAGCTTGGGTATCTAATACTGTTCCTCCCTTCATTCAGATTGAGAGAGAAGGTGTTGGAAAAGTGAAATATATGTATAATGATCCAATACCAGAGCTACTTGATTGTTGATTCTAGTATTTCATTTGTTTTGTTTTGATGTTTAGAGTCATTTTTTGCTATTATAAGATGAATTTTGTATTCGTGGTTAGCGGCACTAGCACAAGTGTGTGCCTGATGAAGAAAACCAATTATATTTTTCCTGGATTGCAATATCCTGTATTTTTGAATTTGAGTGAGATTTTTCCCTTTTTATTTTCCATGAGTATTTTTTGGTATATTGTATGGGCAGTGGGTGCAGCGGCGGGGAGGTTTTTTTGTACGAGACGGTGGAACGTGTTCTACTGTCTTATATGGAGGGTTCCATGTTGTTATACTTATTGTTTATGATGAAATGGCAGGGTGGTTTTCGTCGCTATTTATTTTATGTTGTATCTTTTTATTTTGTATTTTATTTATGATAAATTTTATTTTTAATTTATTTTCTCTTTTTTTCAGTTTTTTTTCTTTTGTTATTGATTGCGGCCCTCCTGGATACTGGAGATCACTTGTGGTTGTTGTAATTAGAGTTAATTTTTCTATTAGTTTCCTCGTTTGCCTCCTAAGTTTGTGTCTTGAAAAAATGTGTTGGATTATGACAATAATAGATTGAAAAAACTTGAGAGAAATTCGTTGAGTTGGGATGTTCTGGGGAATGGGGTCTTAAATCCGGATTATGATGAAGGAACGATGGAAGATTTTCCAGTGGTTAAATATAAATTTCCAGTTGATATTGGAAATAAATCTACTATGGGTCAGCAAAGTTTGAGCATTTTCCATTTGAATTGTCAAGGTCTTTCTAGTTCATTTAATTTTTTAACCGAACTATGTAAGTTTTCTGAGTTGGATGTGCTTGCATTGAATGAAACTTGGCTTCGTAATCATACAATTAGTCTACTTGAAATTGATAGTTATGACTGTGGGACGCAGAATAGGGAATCACGATTACATGGTGGACTGGCTTTATATTCCAGGACGAATATTAAAATGAAAATACGGAATGATCTACGTGTGAATAAAGAGATGGTTTTTGAATCAATGGTGGTTGAACTTTGTAAGTCAGGAAAATTTTTCTTTGTGGTGGTTGTTTATCGACCTCCATCTGGAAATGTGCAGGAATTTAATGATTTGCTGGAGTGGCAAATGGATAAGTTGTCAGGTTTAAATCGCCCATGCTTTGTTTGTGGAGACTTTAATCTTGAGCTCTTTTCAGTAAATGTAAACCCGAGAGTTCGTGATTTTTTAAATGTTTTGTTGGGTTACGGTTTAAGACCGACAGTTAATATATGTAGTCGAGTGACTTTACGCTCAGAATCACTTTTGGATAATATATTTGTTAATCTTAAGTATGATTACGCTGATTTTATTTTGAATGATGTTTCTGATCATTTTGGTGTTCTTGTTGTTATTAGAGAGTTTGGTGTCCCTACAGCTATGAATATACCACCACAAATTTCTGCATTGAAAATGGATGCTGAGGCTCTTAACATATTCAGAATAAAATTAAAGAACACTCAATTTGACTTTTTAGAAAGTAGTGATCTGCAAGTGAATGAAAAGTTTTCATTGTGGTATTCAGAAATAACTAAATTACTAATAGAAAGTTGTACAGTTACTAAAAAGCCGGCGTTTCATGTTACCCCTAGAAAACACTGGGTTACTAGAGGACTGATGAAGGCCATATTAAATCGAAGACTGCTATATAAATATTCTGTAGTGTCTCCTGAGGCGAAAGTGAGATACAAGAAATATAATTGTGAACTCAATAACCTATTACGAGAAGCGAGAATTAATTATTGTCGAAATGAGTTTAAAAAAAGTGCAGGTAATCCCAAGCGAACGTGGAGATTAATTCACTCTGTTCTGAGCCCTTCCAAAAGTTCAATTTTACCTGAAAATTTCAACACTGATGCTTCGATTGTAGATAATATGTGTGACCATTTTTCTATTGTTGGTAAACGGATAGCGAACTCCACGAGAAAATTTTCTGAGGATGGAACATACCACCAGTTCTTACCCGAGGAAAGTGATGTGTCTGCATATCTGAAACCAGTAACTGCTAGTGAATTACGTACCACATTGTAGAACATGAGAAATAATGCTTCGGGTGCTGACTTCCTTTCATTGCGTGTACTTAAGTATGTTTTCTCGGGAATATGCGACCAGGTTTGTGTTCTATTTAATATGTGCCTAAAAGTTGGTATTTTTCCCGATTTTATGAAAACTGCTAGAGTGGTTCCGCTTTTTAAGGGCGGAGAAAAAAATTGCCAAATGATAATACGCCTATTTCATTACTGCCATTTTATCTAGAGTTTTGAAAAATTAATTAGCGGTAGAATGGTTGTTTTTCTTGAGAATAAAAGGTATTTTAGTAAAATTCAGTTTGGATTCCATAAAGCAATGTCGACAGATCAAGCTCTTCTTTTTCTCACGACGTTTGTGAACGATGCTCTGGATCAAGGGTGGAAAGTTGCATCTGTTTTTTTGGACATTGTGAAAGCCTTTGATGCAGTGGACCATGGAATTTTTCTGGTGAAGCTGAGGAATTGTGGTTTTTGAGGTATGTTTTATCGTCTATTGGAATCTTTTCTCCAGGATAGAAAGCAGTTTGTCAGTGCTGGTGAAATTAAATCGCAAGTTAAAAGTGTTGAATTCGGTGTCCCTCAAGGGTCTGTTTTGGGGCTACTACTGTTTCTTATATATATTGATGACCTGCGAAATGCTATCAATGGACTGTCTTTTGATTTAAAATGTCGTGATACTGGAGCATCAAAATCTATTTTGACTTATTTTGCTGATGACACGCATCTAACTGTTGCTGCAAAAACCGGGGAAAAGCTTATACAGAATCTTCAGACTGGCATGTTAAACATTGAGAAATGGATGAGGGTTATCAGACTTCAGCTAAACCATGCAAAATCCCATTTTGTAATGTATGGGAGAAGTAGCAATTACTACCCTTGGATTGAAAAAATACAGTTTGGTGAAAATATTCTGCCTCGGGAAGTTTCGACAAAGAATCTAGGGGTGATTGTTAATGAGTGCCTTAACTTCAAAGAGCACATTTCATGTGTTAGTGGCAAGATTGCAAGAAATGTTGGGATGATGAAGAAACTGAAGCACTTTTTTCCGAAAGACATTATGAGATTGCTTTATTTTTCTTTTGTTCACCCATACCTTCTATATGGTTGTCTTGTATGGTCAAGCACGTTTTTAATTCACCTTCGTCCCCTTAGAAGTTTACAAAATAATAACCTACGTGTTTTAACTGGAGATAATCATAATATGTCGTTTAGACATAGATATAATCAAGTAAATATATTACCGATGGCTGGATTATTCTGTTTGTATAATGCTCTTTTTATGTTTAAATATACACACGCGTTATTACCTGAGTGTTTTAGGGAAATGTTTACAAGTGGTGTTAATTTTCATAATTACTCGACTAGAACATCAACACTAGTTCGGCGACCTCAGGTTATTACAAAGCGATCCGTTTTTTCCAGAAGACATGTTGGCCCTCGGGTATGGGAACCATTAACGCAGGCAATTTCAATAATTGATGAGGTAAATGAATTTTGCAGTAAATTAAAAGGACAGTGTTTGTCTATATATGAGTTTTAATCCTTGCTGGGCGAATTTTCTCTCAAGTGATTGTGACACTTTTTTGGGAGGGTGACGAGGAGGTAGAATAGAATGAATGATTTTTAGTTTTGTGTCTTCGGTATCCAATTAGGTCGTGAAATTATTAGAAATTAATTTATTTCGTTTATTTTTATTTATTTATTGCCTTCTTATTATTTTTTGTCCTTTTTTTTGGGGGGGGTCTAAGGCTGGCTGGTAGTAATTGTGTATGTAGGGTTTTGTAAAGAGTGATGTCTACCCATACAAGTTTAATAAACTTCGGGTTCTGTTGTTAATGTGTTATATTTTTTTAAAATAAAACCTTTTGCTCTCTCTCCCTCTAGACAGACAATACAGCAATTTCACAAAATCTAAGTATAAGAGTGATTAAATTCTATATCAACATCCATTTCTTGGATACATAGGAACAATTTGACAAAATCTAGAGTTAGAGTGAATAAATTTTACTTATCATCATCTTTTGTCAGATACATCGGCTAAAATTGACAGAATATAAATATCAGAGTGAATAATTTTTTTTATCAACATCCTTTGTCAGATACATCAAATAAAATTGACAAAATCTGAACCTAAGAATAAATAAATGCATTATAAACATCCTTTATCAGAGATTTTGGATAAAATTGACAGAATCTAGGTATCAGAGTGACTAACTTCTAAATCAGAATCATTTTCTGGGATACACAGGACAAAACATCGGATAAACTTAAGAAAATCTAAGTATCAGATTGATTATATTCTATATCAAAATCCATTTCTGTGGTACATGGGATAACAATGACAAAACCTAGGTATCAGAATAAATAAATTCTTTATCAACATCCGTTGTTGGATATGTCATTATGAAAAAATTGTAAGTAAGTAAGTAAGTAAGTAAGTAACAAACTCTTTCTTGAATTCACCTCTTAGATACACAATACAGAAATTTAGTTCAGGAAATTAAAAAAAAATGGAACAAATTCTTTATTAACATTCATTATCGATTGAAGTCGCTTCCTAGACAGACAGTACAGCAATTTCACAAAATCTAAGTATAAGAATGATTAAAGTCTATATCAACATCCATTTCTCGGATACATAGGAAAAAGTTAACAAAATCTAAGTGTTAGAGTGAATAAAATTTATTTATCATCATCTTTTTCCAGATACATTTGATAAAATTGACAGAATCTAAGTGTCAGAGTGAATAATTTTTTTTATCAACATCCTTTGTCAGATACATCAAATAAAACAGACAAAATCTAAATTTCAGAATGAATAAATGCTTTAACAACATCCTTTATCGGATATGTCAGATAAAATTGACAAAATCTAAGTATCAGAGTGACTAAATTCTATATCAGCATCCTTTTCTCGGATACATAGGATAAAATATTGGGTAAAATTTACAAAATCTAAGTATAAGATTGATTTTTTATCAACATCTCTTATCAGTTACAACAATTATAATTAACAAAATCTAAATATCAGAGTGAATAAATGCTTTTTCAGCATCCTTTTGTCGGATATGTTGAATAAAATATGCAAAGTCGACATAGCTCTATTTCATTTTTTAAGGTTAGTTTAGACGAGGGTACGTGCGCGCCCGTAACCTCGTCTAAATATATTCTATCCTGTGTATCCGATCCATGTGTATTCTATCCTGTGTATCCGAGAAAAGGATGCTGATATAGAAGTTAGTCACTCTGATACTTAGATTCTGTCAATTTTATCCAAATTATCCGATAAAGGATGTTTATAAAGCATTTATTGATTCTGAAATTTAGATTTTGTTAATTTTATTTAACGTATCTGACAAAGGATGTTGATAAAAAAAAATTATTCCCTCTGATACTTAGATTCTGTCAATTTTATTCGATGTATCTGACAACAGATGTTGATAAATAAAATTTATTCACTCTAACACTTAGATTTTGTCAACTCTTTCCTATGTATCCGAGAAATGGATGTTGATATGGAATTTAATCACTCTTATACTTAGATTTTGTGAAATTGCTGTATTGTCTGTCTAGGAAGCGACTTCAATCGATAATGAATGTAAATAAAGAATTTGTTAAATTTTTTTTTATAATTTCATGAATTAAATTTCTGTATTGTGCATCCAAGAGGTGAATTCAAGAAAGTGTTTGTTACTAACTTACTTACTCACAATTTTTTCATAATGACATAATGACATATCCAACAACGGATGCTGATAAAGAATTTATTCATTCTGATACCTAGGTTTTGTCAATGTTATCCCATGTACCTGAGAAATGGATGTCGATATAGAATATAATCAATCTGATACTTAGATTTTCTCAATTTTATCCGATATTCTATCCTGTGTATCCGAGAAAAGGATGCTGATATAGAATTTAGTCACTCTGATACTTAGATTTTGTCAATTTTATCCAAAATATCCGATAAAGGATGTTGATAATGCATTTATTCATTCTGAGGTTCAGATTTTGTCAATTTTATTTAACATATCTGACAAAGGATGTTGATAAAAAAAATTATTCACTCTGACACTTAGATTCTGTGAATTTTATTCGATGTATCTGACAAAAGATGTTGATAAATAAAATTTATTCACTCTAACATTTAGATTTTGTCAACTTTCTCCTATGTATCCGAGAAATGGATGTTGATATAGAATTTAATCACTCTTATACTTAGATTTTCTGAAATTGCTGTATTGTCTGTATAGGAAGCGACTTCAATCGATAATGAATGTTAATAAAGAATTTGTTAAATTTTTTTTTCATAATTTCCTGAATAAAATTTCTGCATTGTGTATCCAAGAGGTGAATTCAAGAAAGAGTTTGTTACTTACTTACTTACAATTTTTTCATAATGACATAATGACATATCCAACAATGGATGTTGATAAAGAATTTATTCATTCTGATACCCAGATTTTGTCAATGTTATCCCATGTGTCTGACAATAGATGCATACAAATTCTTTTTCTTACATCTCCGATGTTTTAATAGACATTCTAAACGTTTGATATGCTAGCTTACTCTAAAAATAATGAACACATTACAATGTAATATTTTTAATGAAATAATGCTATGTAGAATATTAATACAAAAATATATTATGATACATTATTAATATCAGTGATTAACTTTGGACACTTTGAATCTGTTCCATAAAATAGTTCACCATGTTCTCTTTTGATATTGTAGCTATTATATTCTCTTAGTTCGTAATCCGTAGAATAATCATTATTCCATTTTGAGTCATACACAATTTTTACTGGTGTCTCGTCAACAGGCTCAATATGCTTTTCGTATTTGGTATTATTTGGTTCATTGACTATTTGATCAATGGCAGTAACATTTGCTGGTGATTTTTTTTTCATCGATTCATCTTTATATTCCATAGTGATATTATCTGACAATGCCCTATTTATTTTTCTGGCAATTTCTCTGTCTATTATCACATTATTTTTACACAGGTAACAGTTTCGGCATGTAGACAAGATATGGTTTACGATATTAGTAGAAGAGTAGGCCTTTCTTTTATTGACCTTCCGTTGAATGCTAATACCCGAAAGCTGACGATTGGACGTATCAGTAGGTAATGTGTTACCTGCAACAGTAGCAAGGAGTTATCCTCTATCATTAACGATTATTTTTATGTTGGCATTCTCTTTGAGTGCAATCATCTCTGGAGATCTCAATCTCACATAACCACCAACATAAGAGTTGAATTTTTTCGGTATTCCAAAGAAATTTAATTCCTTACTGTCATGACAATGCATGCATACATTTCCAATAGTGTTATCACTTGTACTTTTTTCATAGTTTAAATACTTCTCCTTGTCGGCATTCAATGCTACAATAACCTTGGTATGTGAACACATTTTATTAAAATACTTTTTTTTAAGATATGACTTATGTGTTTATCGTTCCACTGCGTAAAAAATACTGATTTAATGCATGTAATAGACTAGGTAGTGTCGATAACCAGACATAAAATACCAGTGGGAAAGCCACATCGTGTCTCTGACCAATCATAGAGTACAATTGTTTGAGCCGTAAGCATATTTTGTCATTTTAAGATTCGTACAAAAAAAAAATAAAGTTGAATAATTTCGAAGTTTAAAAAAAAATAGTTTTTTTTTCTGAAAAAAATATTGAATTAGAACCATCAGTCCTCATAATTAGGAGTATCCAAAACTGGACTTAAGTTTCATATTTGAACTAGAGAATTGTATTTTCCATAATTTTCTTACAAGAAACTAGATTTCACGGTCAAAAACCCTTATTAGCTCAGATTTTACGGAAATAGTTTTATTTTTCGATCCAAAAATAGACTTAAGTTTCACATTTGAACCAGAGAATTGTATTTTCCATAATTTTCTTGCAAAAAACTAGAGTTTACGGTCAAAAACCCTTATTAGCTTAGATTTTACGGGAATACTTTTATTTTTTAATCCAAAATGGACCTAAGTTTCACATTTGAACCTGAGAATTGTATTTTCCATAATTTTCTTACAAAAAAAAACTAGAGTTTACGGTCAAAAACCCTTATTAGCTTAGATTTTTTGAAAATAGTTTTATTTTTCGATCCAAAAATAGACTTAATTTTCACATTTGAACCTGATAATTGTATTTTCTATAATTTTCTTGCAAAAAACTAGAGTTTACGGTCAAAAACCCTTATTAGCTCAGATTTTATAGAAATAGTTTTTTTTTCGATCCATAACTGGACTTAAGTTTCACCTATGAGTCAACGAAATGTATTTTCCATAATTTTCTTACACAAAACTAGAGTTTACGGTCAAAAACCCTTATTAGCTCAGATTTTAAGGAAATAGTTTATTTTTATAGGTTTCAGACAACACATACCTACGAAAAACTAAGAAACCTAGCTAATAAAAGCTGGAAATAGCAAATTAACCATCCCAAATCATAAGTTTCAGACAACACACACCTACGAAATACCAAGAAATCTGGCTAAGAAAAGTCGGAAATAGCAAATTACACACCCCAAATCATAAGTTTCAGACAACACACACCTACGAAATACTAAGTAACCTTAGCCCAGATACGCCCGATATAGTAATTTACATACCCCAAAGCATAAGTTTCAGACAACACACACCTACGAAATGCTAGGAGACCTAGCTCATAAAAGCCGGAAATAGCAAATTACACATCTCATATCATAAGTTTCAGACAACACACACCTACTAAATACTAAGAAACCTAGCTCATAAAAGTCAAAAATAGCAAACTACAAATACCAAATCATAAGTTTCAGACAACTCACACCTATGAAAGGCTAAGAAATCAAACTCAGCGAAGTCAAAAATAGCAAACTACACATCCCAAATCATAAGTTTCAGACAACACACACCTACGAAATACTGGGAGACCTAGCTCATAAAAGCCAGAAATAGCAAACTACCCACCCCAAATTGTAGGTTTCAGACAACACACACCTATGATAGACTAAGTAACCTAGCTCATATCATAATGACTTAATCATAAGTTTCAGACAACACAAACCTACGAAATACTAGGAGACCTAGTTCATAAAAGCCAGAAATAGCAAACTACCCACCCCAAATTGTAGGTTTCAGACAGCACACACCTATGAGAGACTAAGAAAACTAGTTCTGAAAAGCCCATATAGTATCCCAAATCATAGGTTTAAGACAACCCACACCTACAAAAGGCTATGAAACCTAGCTCAGAAAAGCAGGATATTGAAAACTAAACATCCCAAATCATAGGTTTCAGACAACACACACCTTCGAAATACTAAGAAATCTGGCTAAGAAAAGTCGTAAATAGCAAATAAGTTTCAGACAACACACACCTATGAAAGGCTAAGAAATCTAACTCAGCAAAGTCAAAAATAGCAAACTACACATCCCAAATCATAAGTTTCAGACAACATACACCAACGAAATACTAAGAAATCTAGCTCAAAAAATCCCGAAATAGTAACTTATATATTCCGAATCATAAGTTTCAGAAATCACGCACCTACGGAATAATAAGAAATCTTAGCTCAGAAAAGCCCGAAATACTAATTTACTTATCCCAAATCATAAGTTGCAGACAACACACACCTACGAAATACTATGAGACCTAGCTCATAAAAGCCGGAAATAGCAAATTACACATCCCAAATCATAAGTTTCAGATAGCACACACCTATGAAAGGCTAAGAAATCTAACTCAGCAAAGTCAAAAATATCAAATTACACATCCCAAATCATAAGTTTCAGACAATACACACCAGTGAAATACAATGAAATCTAGCCCAGAAAAGCCAAAAATAGTAATTTAAATACCCCAAATCATAAATTTTAGACAACCCACGCCTACGAAGTACTAGGAGACCTAGCTCATAAAAGCCATAAATAGCAAATTACACATCTCAAATCATAAGTTTCAGACAACACACACCTACGAAATACTAGGAGACCTAGCTCATAAAAGCTGGAAATAGCAAATTACACATCCCAAATCATAAGTTTCAGATAACACACACCTATGAAAGGCTACGAAATCTAACTCAGCAAAGTCAAAAATAGCAAACTACACATCCCAAATCATAAGTTTCAGACAATACACACCAGCGAAAGACAATGAAATCTAGCTCATAAAAGCCAAAAATAGTAATTTAAATACCTCAAATCATAAGTTTTAGACAACCCACACCTACGAAGTACTAGGAGACCTAGCTCATAAAAGCCGGAAATAGCAAATTACACATCTCAAATCATAAGTTTCAGACAACACACACACCTACGAAATACTAAGGAACCGTAGCTCAGAAAAGCCCGAAATAGTAATTTACATCCCCCAAATCATAAGTTTCAGAAAACACACACCTACAAAATACTAGGAGACCTAGCTCATAAAAGCCGGAAATAGCAAATTACACATCTCAAATCATAAGTTTCAGACAACACACACCTACGAAATACTAAGAAACCGTAGCTCAGAAAAGCCCGAAATAGTAATTTACATACCCCACATCATAAGTTTCAGAAAACACACACCTACGAAATACTAGGAGACCTAGCTCATAAAAGGCGGAAATAGCAAATTACACATCTCAAATTATAAGTTTCAGACAACACACACCTACCAAATACTAAGAAACCTAGCTCTGAAAGTCCCAAATCATAGGTTTCAGACGACACACACCTACAAAAGGCTATGAAATCTAGCTTAGTATTAACTAATCTCCTTTCCTCCAGCTCCTTTTTTTTCTCTACAACAGTTACCCCCTATAGTAAATACACATGCGTACACAAAAGGATCATCTCATTGAGTTTACTTAAAGCGCAGTGAGATGTAATCTCACGAAAAAAAACCAGCCTTCTAATCAAAAGAAAACTTGTGTATTATACAGTACATATCGAAGAAGTAAAGATATCTGTTACTCAATTACTTTTCTTGCCATCTACATCTGTTTTAGTGTCAAATTTTAGTAATCTATAACGTTAAACTCTATTTTAAATTGACAATACTGTTCAAACTCCACTTGTGTACTATACAGTACACATCGAAGAAGTCGAGCTAGGTCAAGTCATATTTGTTTCCGGCCTTCCATCATCAGATAAGCTGGTTCAATTACATATGCACTGGACCAGCCAATGACCACTTAGATTGATATGCTCCATGGCAAGGGGCTACCTTAACTGATAATCCCCAATTTGCAAATGCTATACCCTTTTTCTTCTTACGATCTAATTCGCAAATGTTATCTAGCTATGTTTTTTTTATTCCTGTTAATCAATTAAAACCGTTCGTAAAGTCAAATTCGCTAATGCTAAATCCTTTTTTTTCTCCACCTTAATAGGATCAAATTCGCAAATCCTATCTCCCAACACATTCATATCAAACTATTGTCGGCTAAAGGCAATTGTCCAAAAAAATCAGAAACCGCTCTTGATAGCACAGACTTCAAAGAAATGGAACTGTGGATAACAAACGGGTGATAGACAGCTTTCCCTACAATACGCACTTTGACAATCTCTAGTTTTCGATTAAAAAAACAAAACAAACAAAAACAAAAAACCAGTCTGATTATCTTATACAACCTTGACTATAGTTTCAAAACATGCTTGGCCACTTTATAGGTAAACATGGTAAGTCAATTTACCGGTTAGACTACACTCCATATTTCTATGTAATTCCATGTGTAATTGACCTATATATCACTGTCCTTGGTAAGTCAATGCACAGGCTAGACTACATTTTTGTGAAATTCGATGTATCTTTTCATGTAAGTTTCCTTGTCCCTTTTCTTGTCCCTTCTTAACCTTATACTAGCTTACTACTCTAGTGCCCTTTTTAATAGTCTAAAGTGATTGGAAGGCTTGACATTTTTATATTATTAATTAAAAAAACTTTTTCCATGAAATAAGTTTTTCAAAGAAAAGTAAAGAACTCCATTAAACAAAAATGAGCAAAAATAAAATCAAATAATCTACCAAGCGTGAAACTACCACAAATAAGCATCAATAAATAAATGAAACCCAAAACGAACAGAATTACAATAAATACCCAAGTCAAACTCAAAGCGAGCATTAATTAACATACGTTAGGCTAAAAAACCCTATTGCTTCCCAAGGCCAGAACAAAATTTTCACTTTACTGAAAAAAATATAAACCTTTTTACTCTTATAACTTTAATGAATCAAATAATATTAAGATTTTGATTACTAAATATCAGTATATATATATATATATATTAAACTGACAATGAACATTGATTTGTATTTTTCAGTAAAGTGCAAATTATATTTTGGCCTTGGGAAGGCATAAGGGTTTTGAGCCCAATTTATGTTAATTTCTGCTCATTTTGTGTTTGACTTGGTTATTTATTGTAATTTTTGTTCGTTTTGGGTTTTATTTATTTATCGATGCTGATTTGTTGTGCTTGGTAGATTATTTGATTTTATTTTTGCTCATTTTTGTTTAATGGAGTTCTTTACTTTTCTTTGAAAAACTTATTTTGTGGAAAAAGATTGTTTTAATTCATTTCTGTTCGTTTTATATTGGCATAGTCTTTTCAGAGAAAAAGAAAATAATACTTTAATCTTTTCGTTTTTTTAAGAATTTATAGTTTGGCCTGCTATTTGTATGCTGTAGAAAAATTTTCAGCAATTTTTAACAACATACACGCTCTTAAAAATATGGACACAAACAGTAGTGTTTAATTTAGTTTCATACCTCCTCTAGTTGACCTGAAATGGAAAACTTGATACCATTCGCAAACAAATCTGTTTCCGTTCTTTGATAGCTTGGATACACTTACGCTATTTTAATTTGGTTAAATTTTAAGAGCAGAAGCAGTGCATTTTGATTTAATCTTATGGCAACATTAAGTTATTAAACATAAAGTCAAATGGGAGGGTGGGCATGGGAGGGGGATTAGTTTCCCTCCAATCACTTTTGACTATTAAAAGGGCATCAGCCCTTTCTATTTTCAATCGAATGAGCCCTTTTCGAAGTTCCTACGACAACTCCTTCGATACAAAGTACCCTGGTCTAAACAAATACAACAACAAAATAATACATTATACCCACATCGATCTTTTTATAAAAATGTCAAGCCTTCCAATCACTTTTGACTATTACAAAATGCACTAGGCCTTTCGATTTCTAATCGAATGAGCCCTTTTTGAGTTTCTACGACAACACTTACTATAAACACCTTATATGCCCCCAGGGCATAAATTACAAACCTTACCCTAAGCGCTGTGAGGGTGGTCTCACAGCTCTTAGACCTAATTTCCAGAACTTTCAACTACGTTAAACAAAATGGCTATATCAAAATTTTGGTTGGATGTGCCCGGGAAAATGGTGGTTGTGAGAGGAGCGATAGTCTTTCTCCAATCATTTTCAACTATTAAAAAGGGCACTAAGCCTTTCGATTTCCAATCAAATGAGCCCTTTTGAAGTTTCTACGACAAAGCTTTCAATAAAAGCCTTATGTGCCCCCAGGGGATAACTTACAACCCTCGCCCTGAGGGCTGGGGGGGGGTTGTCATCCTCAAAAACTTAATTTCCAGAACTTTCTTTTACGTTGAACAAAATTGCTATCTGAAAATTTTGGAAGTGTTTGGGGGAATGGTGAGCGTGAGAGGGAGGTTAGTTACCTTCCAATCACTTTTAACTATTAAAAAGGGCACTAGCCCTCTCAATTTCCAATTGAATGAGCCCCTTTTGAAGTTTTTATGACAATTCTATCATTAAAAACATTATATGCCCCCAGGGCATAACTTACAACCTTTGCCCTGGGGACTCTGGGGGGTTCGTCATCCTTAAACACATAATTTCCAGAAATTTCAACTAAGTTGAACAAATCGGCTATCTCTAAACTTTGATTGAATGTGTTTGAGAAAATGGTGGGCGTGAGAGGGGGGTTAATTACTCTCCACTCAATTTTGACTATTAAAAAGGGCCATTTGAATTTCCAATGAAATGAGCCTCTTTTGAAATTACTACAACAACCTTCTATATAAGCCTTATATGCCCCCATGGCATAACTTACAACCCTTGCACTGAGGGTTCTGATGGGGTTACCATCCTAAATGACCTAATTTCTAGAACTTTCGACTACGTTAAAAAAAATGGATATCTCAAAATTTCGATTGGATGTGTTTGGAGAAATGGTGGACGTGAGAGGGGGTTAGTCGCCTTTCAATCACTTTCGACTATTAAAAGGGCACTACCCCTTTCAATTTTCAATTGAATGAGCCCTTTTTGATGTTTTTACAACATCGCTTTTTATAAAAATCTTACATGTTCCCAGGATATAACTTACAACCCTTGACCTGGGGGTTGTAGGGGGATGGGTTGTCATCCTTAAAGACCTAATTTTTAAAACGTTCAACTGCATTGAATAAAATGGCTATCTAATAATTTTGATTGGATATGTTTGGGGAAATGGTGGGCGTGGAAGGGGTGTTAGTTGCCTTCCAATCACTTTCGACTATTGAAAAGGGCACTAACCATTTCAATTTCTATTTGAATGATCCCTTTTTGAAGTTTCTATGACGACGCGTTCTATAAAAACCTTATATACCCCAGGGCATAACTTACAACCCTTGCCCTGAGGGCTGTGGAGGAGTGTCCTCCTCAAAAACATAATTTCTATCTGAAAATCTACGAAACTGAACAAAATGGCTATCTAAAATTTTGATAGGATGTGTTTGGGGAAAAGGTGGCCAAGAGAGGGGGGCTAGTTGCCCTCAAATCACTTTTAACTATTAAAAAGGGCACTAGCCCTTTGAATTTCCAATCGAATGAGGCCTTTTTCAAGTTACTATGACAAAGATTTCAATAACAACTTATATGCCCCCAGGGCATAACTTATAACCCTTGCCCTGAAGACTTTGGGGGGAGTGCCCTTCTCAAACGTATAATTTCCTGAACTTTAACCGTGTAGAACAAAAAGGCTATCTCAAAATTTTGATTGGATGTGGTTGGGGAAATGGTGGGCGTAGAAGGGGTGTTACTTGCCTTCCAATTACTTTCGACTATTAAAAAGGGCACTAGCCATTTCAATTTCTAATCGAATGAGCCCTTTTTGAAGTTTCTACGACAACACGTTCTATAAAAACTATATGCCCCCAGGGAATAACTTACGACCCATGTCTTGAGGGCTGTGAGTGGGTTGTCATCCTCAAAGACCTAATTTACAGAACTTAAAACTACGTTCAATATAATGGCTATCTATAAATTTTGATTGGATGTGTTTGGGGGTGGGGGGGGGGTGTGTGTGGTGTGGGAGGGGGGGGTGGGGGGTTTCCAATTAAATGTCTCAATTTCTCAATTTCCAATTAAATGAGTCCCTTTTGAAGTTTTTACGACAACTCTATAATTAAAAACCTTATATGCTCCAAGGGCATAACTTACAACCGTTGCCCTGGGGACTCTGGGGGGTTTGTCATCGTTAAAAACATAATTTCCACAACTTTCAACTACGTTGAACAATATGGTTATCTCTAAACTTTGATTGAATTTGTTTGAGGAAATGGTGGGCGTGAGAGGGGGGTTAATTACTCTCCACTCACTTTCGACTGTTAAAACGGGCAATTACAATTTCCAATCAAATGAGCCCTTTGTGAAATTTCTACAACAACTTTATATATTAATCTCATATGCCTCCAGGGCATAACTTACAACACTTGCACTGAGGGCTCTGATAGGGTTATCATCCTAAAAGACCTAATTTCCGGAACTTTCAACTACGCTGAACAAAATGGATATCTCAAAATTTTGATTGGACGTGTTTGGAGAAATGGTGGGCGTGAGAGGGGGGTTAGTTGCCATTCAATCACTTTCGACTATTAAAATAGCCCTAGCCCTTTCAGTTTTCAATTGAATGAGCCTCTTTTTGATGTTTTTACAACATCGCTTTCTATAAAAACCTTAAATGCTCCCAGGGCATAACTTACAACCCTTGCTCTGAGGGTTGGGGGGGGGGGATGGGGTGTCATCCTTAAAGAGCTAATTTCCAAAACTTTCAACTACGTTGAATAACATTGCTATCTAAAAATTTTGATTGGATTGTTTGGGGAAAATGTGAGTTTCAGAGGGGGGTTTAAAAAGGGCTCTAGCCCTTTGAATTTCCAATCGAATCAGCCCTTTTTTCAAGTTTCTACGACAAATATTTTAATAAAAAGCTTATATATCCCCAGGGCAGAACTTATAACCCTTGCTTTGAAGACTGTGGGGGGAATGTCCTGCTCAAAGGTATAATTTTCTGAACATTAAACTGCGTGGAACAAAATGTCTATCTAAAAATTTCGATTGGATATGTTTGGGGAAATGGTGGGCGTGGAAGGGGTGTTAGTTGCCTTCCAATCATTTTCGACTATTAAAAAGGGCACTAGCCATTTGAATTTTCAATCGAATGAGCCCTTTTTGAAGTTTCTACGACGACGCGTTCTATAAAAACCTTATATGCCCCCAGGGCATAACTTACAACCCTTGCCCTGAGGGCTCTTCCGGAGTGTCCTCCTCGAAAACATAATTTCTATCGGGAAATCCACAACACTGAACAAAATGGCTATCTAAAAATTATGATTGGATGTGTTTGGGACAAACTGGGCAACAGAGGGGGGCTAGTTGCCCTCAAATCACTTTCGAATATTAGAAAGGGCACTAGACTTTTGAATTTCCAATCGAATGAGCCCTTTTTCAATTTTCTACGACAAAGATTTCAATAAAAACTTATATGCCCGAAGGGCATAACTTATAACCCTTACCCCGACGACTCTGGGGGGAGTGTCCTTCTCAAAGGTATAATTTCCTGAAATTTAATTGCGTGGAACAAAATGGCTATCTCAAAATTTTGATTGGATGTGTTTGGGGAAATGGTGGGCGTGGAAGGGGTGTCAGTTGCGTTCCAATTGCTTTCGACTATTAAAAAGGGCACTACACAGTTCAGTTTCCAATCGAATGAGCCCTTTTCGAAGTTTTTACGATAACTCCTTCTGTAAGGGCGTCATATGCCCCCAGGGCATAACTTACAACCCTTGCCCTGAGGATTGTGAGGTTGTTGTCATCCTCAAAGACCTAATTTACAGAACTTAAAACTACGTTGAATATAATGGCCATCTCAAAATTTTGATTAGATGTGTTTGGGGAAAAGGTGGGCGTGAGAATGGGGTTAGTTGCCCTCCAATCACTTTCAAATATTAAAAAGGGCACTAGCCCTTTTATACGAAGTTCCCTACTCTAAAGGAAAAAAAAATGATACATTGTGCCAACATCGTTCTTATATGCCCTCAGGGTATAACTTAAAACCTTGCCCCGAGGGTTGTGGGGGAGTGTCCTCCTCAAAAACATATTTTCTATCTGGAAATCAACTACGCTGAACAAAATGGCTGTCTCACAATTTTGATTAGATGTGTTTGGGTGAATGATGGGCCTGCGGGGGGGGGGTCTAGTTGCCCTCCAATCACTTTCGACTATTGAAAAGGGCAATAGCCCTTTGAATTTTCAATCTAATGAGCCTTATTTGAAGTTTCTACGACAACGCTTTCTATAATAACCTTATATGCCTCCCGGGCATAACTGACAACCCTTACCCTGAAGGCTGTGGGGGAGTGTCCTCCTCAAAAGCATAATTTATATCGGGAAATAAACTATGGTGAACAAAATGGCTATCTCAAAATTCTGATTGGATGTGTTTCGGGAAATGGTGGGCGTGGAAGGAGTGTGAGTTGCCTTACAATCACTTGCGGCTATTAAAAAGGGCACAAGCCACTCCAATTTCCAATTGAATGAGCCCTTTTCGAAGTTTCTACGACAACTTCTTCGATACGAAGTACCCCGCTCTAAAGGAAAAAAATAACAAAGGATACATTGTGCCAACATCGATCTTATATGCCCTCAGGGCATAACTTAAAACCCTTGCCCCGAGGGTTGTGGGGGAGTGTCCTCCTCAAAAACATATTTTCTAACTGGAAATCATCTTTGCTGAACAAAATGGTTATCTCAAAATTTTGATTGGATGTGTTTGGGGGAATGATGGGCGTGGGGGGGGGGGGTTCTAGTTGCCCTCCAATCACTTTCGACTATTAAAAAGAGCACTAGCCAATCCAATTTCCAATCGAATGAGCCCTTTTCCAAGTTTCTATCACAACTCCTTCGAACCGAAGTGCCCGGTTTCGGAGAAAGAAAAAAAAATACATTGTGCCCACATCGTTCTTTACTTAGGCAGCGCTATCGTGCTGCCTATGAAAGATCGATGTGGGTACAATCTATTATTACTTTTCCCTTTTTTTGGTTTAGACCAGGGCACTTCGTACCGAAGGAGTTCTCTTATGAATTTCGAAAAGGCCTCATTCGATTGAAAATAGAAAGGGCTAATCCCTTTATAATAGTCGAACATGATTGGAGGACTAGTAGTCCCCCACCCTTGCCCCCCCTCCCAATATTCCATTATGTTTAAAAACTAAATTTTGTCTTGAGATTAGATCAAAATGCACTTTGTTAATGCTAATTCCTAATAAGGCATCTCAGCAGTATCTCAAGAACGACTGAGAGTATAATGTTCAAACTTTCGGGGCTACTACTGCTCTTAAAATTTAACCAAAACAAAATAGCCTAAGTGTATCCAAGCTATCAAAGAAAGTAAACAGATTTTTTTGGCGAATGGTATCAAGTTTTCTATTTCAGGTTAACTAGAGGAGGTATGAAACTAAATTAAACACTACTACCGTTTGTTTGCACATACAAATGAATGTGCATTGTCAGTTTAATATACATTTTGATTTCGTAATCAAAATGTTAATATTGTTTGACTTATTAAAGTTATAAAAGTAAAAGCATTTATATTTTTTCGGTTAAGTGCAAATTATGCTCTGGCCTTGGGAAGGCATAGGAGTTTTGTGCCCTACTCATGTTAATTTCTGTTCGTTTTGAGTTTGACTCGGTTACTTATTGTAATTTCTGTTCGTTTTGGGTTTCATTTATTTATCGATGCTGATTTTTGGTAGTTTTACGCTTGGTAGATTATATGATTTTATTTTTGCTCATTTTTGGTCTAATGGAGTTTTTTACTTTTCTTGTAAAAACTTGTTTTGTGGATTTTTTTTTTTTAATTAATCTCAGGAAACGTTATGGAAATTAAGCTAAAACTTTTCAGAGCACGCGGAGGGATGCGGGTTGATTAATAAGTGGTCTATAGTCTATACTCAAGGTTGTAACATGATGGGGGTTAGAATTCCGTCAGCACTAAGACTATTATACTAAAATTATTATTATAATAAATAACTAAGTAAAATTTAAAACGAGCAGAAGCTACCACAAAGAAGACTAGGACTAACGGTCCCTGTTTCTTATAAAAAACAGAACATATTTTGCAATTTACTCAAACAAAATTGGTTTTAAACGTTTGCTCTTTTATAACGTTAATAAATCCAAAATTGTTGAGATTTTCAGGAACAAATACCAGTATTTATTACACTGTTAATAAGCGTTCATTTAATCTTTTAAGTAGTTTTGGTTATTATAGTGATTTTTTGTTCATATTATGAGAAATGAAAACACACAGCTTGAAATAAAAATTGTGCTCCGTAGATTACAAATTACCTTCTGGTCTTTAGAAGACACAGTGGATGTTACACCTACTCCTCTTTGGGGTACTTTCTGCTCGTTTGGAGATTGACTTAATTTATGTTTGGAGATTAATTTATGTTTGTTTTGGATTTTATTTATTAATTGGTAGTGATTTATGGTTATTATTTGTATTAAGAAAAAAAAATAAAGGCTTCTTTTGCTCATGAAACAGTTTCGTGGTAACGAACTGTAAGTATGAAAATAGCGACGAAGACCACACTGCCTTTCCATCACAAACAACAAAAGTACGAAGAACAAAAGGGAAATCTTTTTGTAAGACAGTGGAGATAATTTGAATGAATATTTCGGCCCTATGTCCAAGGGCCGTCCTCAACAAGACAAAAATATATAAAAGAAAAAGACTCACAACAACATGCGACCAATAAAACCAAAAAAGTGGAAATTCTTTCAAAACAATCCTAGCATCATTACTTCAGCGAAGTTCAACCAGGACTGATAAAAAGTAAGGTAAAACAAGACGATTTATATCTGTCTGCCTTTCATTTCATTGAATCGTCTTGTTTTACCTTACTTTTTATCAGTCCTGGTTGAACTTCGCTGAAGTAATGATGCTAGGATTGTTTTGAAAGAATTTCCACTTTTTTGGTTTTATTGGTCTAATTTTTTTTTGAGTATTTTTTATTTTATATATTTTTTTCTTGATGATTAAGTCACTTGGACATAGTGCCGAAATATTCATTCAAATTATCTCCACTGTCTTACAAAAAGATTTCCCTTTTGTTCTTCGTACTTTTGTTGTTTGGAACTGTAAGTATGTACCGTGAGTAAAACGCGATATATTTAAAATACAAAATAATGTTCCTTCTTTCTAAAGATAATTCCAACTCCCTATAATTAATCTAAACCTAGTTTAAAAGATTAAAAATTCTTAATCACAAAAGAAAAAAAATGCAGTTAGCCTCAGAAAAAAAACGCCGCTATCCAAGCTCCGAATTTTGCTAAGACAGTGAGCAATAAAAAAGGTGCTATGCACAATATTTCTAAGGAAGTTTAAATGATAAGAACCGTGTGAACGTTTGAATCATCAGAAATATTTAAAAATTTATTGGACGAAGGGTTCGCATCCTTGGGCCACTTGAGCCAATTGTGAGCCAGTCCTTACAGCGCAGGACAAAAGAACTACGTTTGATAGTGGGGTAAAAGTGCTTTTTGGAGGGATTCGTAAATCGGAATCAGGACCATTCAGATAGAATTTTTCGCCATTCAAGCGTGGCGATTCTTTCATTGTTGTATCTCAGTCACCGTTATTGTCATTTAAAGTGACCCATTGCTGTTCACCTAAATATGTAAGTCTCAATAAATCTATTGCTTTTTTACCTGTGTTTATTTCATTTTATATGTCTATATCTAGCCTAATGACAGCTAATTAGTTCGCATGTCTCCAAAGTCACGTTCCCAAGGAGTGTGATCTCCAGATAGCTCAAAGAAAGAGGTCACATTTATATCTCTACACATGTTATTTTCTCTCCATAATTTAGGGCGGCGCGGTCATAAAGTTACTTCACTCCCCATTGCTGTGGCGCGAGGCTTGTGGCACAATCTTTAGCGCTATAAGCGGTGCTATCGGAGAACTTATAAGGTGTAAGTTCACGACCTTTGGGCATAATATTGCCTTTGACGCGGTCAATATTTATGACCATAATTAAGCCCAGTCCTTTTCTTTTACAGCCACATTTTTAAAGTCACATAAGAACCTTCATCGCTAGAAATGGCACGGTCGGAAATTGGAGGATAACTTGCGAACTAATTACACTATAAACTTTGTAATTTGAATTTAATTATTGGAGAGATACAGACACATAAGTGAAGTGATTAGGCCTATAACCACTAAACTACCACAGGAAATCCTTTAAAATATCTCATAGGAGATAATAGCCTCCCCCTGAATATGTTAAGTGAAAAAAAAAATGTCGCACGACCTTACCGATTTATTAATGGTGCAGAAGTTGGTCGTGGAAAATACAGAAATAGCAAAATCTTCCCCGGAATACAATGGTCAATCAGATATTAACGAATACATTATCCAAATAGCCCTGTTTATGCAACTAACAAAAACAGAGCAAGAAGTGTTAGTCAACATACTCCTTCTATGATTAAAAAGCCAGGCCATAACCTTTCTAAAACAGATTAAAAATACCATAGGCAATAACGCCAACTTGCCAATAAATACGGTTGATAAATTGTTAAAAGCAATTAAAGATAGATTTATAGAAACCAGTTCCATAAATAAATTAAAACACGGAACGGTGAGCTTTGACTATTCACAAAATATAAGAGAATATCTTGATAATATGCGCATTTCGGTAGAGGCAAAATATGGAAGTGGTTCAGGGTAACTGTATGAAAAAGTCATACTAAATACATTTTTGCAAGTGCTACCCCCAAAACTATATAGAGTGGTAATATCCAAAAATATTCAGACGTTGGATCTCGCAATTCAGGAGGTAGAGCGATTGATCGAAGTCGACACAATGGTCGCAAATCATAGTAAAGCAAAAATAAATAGCCTAGGCGATTCAAATGCGAACATAAACTTCAAGGGCGATCAAGCATCCCCCAATTTCTTTTCAAGGAATAACTCCCCAGTGCCACAAAGAAATAAAACGCAAGAACCGACTAGGCAGAAAACAGTACGTTTTCAGCCTGTCAAACAATCCAAATATGAAAATAACCATACAATAATAAGATGCTATAATTGCAATCGACCTGGGCACATCGCGAGAGAGTGCCATTATGTCCCCAACCGCATACCAAGAATTGCTGTCGGCAGTAGGAAAAATTATGGCAACCATTTGTTCAAAAGAACAAATTTTAGTGCCGGTGGTGCACTAGGCTATAACCAGGGAAGATTGCGCCAAGCAGTACCCTACAACACGAACCAACCAAATTTGTATAACCCTCCCCCCAATAGACAAATTAATTACCGATTTGAAAACGCAAATAATCGCCATAGCCAATATAATGCGAGAATGCTATATAGAAATCACGAAAACTTGCCGACGGGACATGAAAATTTTGCAAGCCAACGGCATTGGCAGTCAGCGCGAGTAAGTGGCACTGAAACAAGACATCCAAGTTACCATAATAATATATGGCGAAGGCAGACAGATATAAATCAATTAGATATGCCTACGGAACCTCATATGCCTGAATATCTATTACAGGCACCGAAACATGAAATAAATTCTCAGGGAAACGTTTCAGGCCCCTCAGAAATATGAATTGGACCCAGAGGGTGCCCAGAATATTTAATAGGTCCAAAACAATGGTAGTGCCGTCTTGTAGTGATAGTATTAACAAGTTACCTATATTTAAGGATTTTTGTGTAGAAAACGTTTACTTTAAGGCTTTAGTTGACAGCGGAGCTACAGTTAATATTATAAGCACATGCATATTTAATATTTTGCCTCTGCATATTAGGCAACAAAGAAATTTTAATAATATCAATTTAACTAGTGTGACAGGGCATAAATTGGATACAAGAGGTTCAATTTGCCTAAACGTAAAAAGGGAAAATAGGATCTTCCCGACAAATTTTATAATATGCGATAACTTTCCGTACGAAGCAATTATAGACGCAAATTTTTTAAGGTCCAATAGAGTACTATTAGACGTAGCAAACGAGAAGCTCGTATACCTGGCTAAGGTAGGGGAAGAAATTTCTACCTTAAAAAATCGTAACAGAGGTTACGAAGACAACGTAACAGTAAAACAAAATTTCTAGCGGTATAAGGTCGCAATCTTTTGAACCTCATGTCTCGCAAGGAGGAAAAGGAATAATTGGAAATTTGTCCAATTATTCTGAAAGACATTGCAGAGATGAAGTAAATTTAAATAATAAAAGTATTGAATTCGCAAAAATAAAAATATTAGATATGCGACAGTACAGGTCAAACGAAATCAAGAAAATAGTGGAATTATGGAAAAACAAAGTAAAACCCAACGTGACGCCACAAGATGCCGCAATGGCACGGCATAGTGCCAATATGAATCTAATAAACAACGAAAATAAAAAGCAATATTATGAGTTCATGATAAGGAAAACAGAATTCCTTCCCAAAGCGATGCAAAAAAACTAAATATAAAAGATGATTGAGCCATTGGTTAGCAAATGCAAAAATTGGTTTGCGACCCCATCTAAAATACCCGAAATTGTGCTATGCAAGGAACAGATTATAACTTATGACAAAGGAGAAGGTTTTATTTGGGTAACTAATAACAACGAAAATGATACAATTACAATAAAAAAGGGGACGTGTTTAGTTCAAATCCAAGTTTTATCAGAGAATGATTTAAAGAGATTGGAAAATTCTAAAAGAAACCTAGTTAACGGCATTAAAACCTCAAATAACAAGTATCCTCTAACTAAATCGCAATTTTTAAACAAATTTAATATGGATCATATTACGGACTTGGAACTTAAGAAAAAAATATGCTAATTATTATGGAATTTTAAAGATGTGTTTTACGCATCTGAAGATGACATCGTATTGATACCGTTTTATCAACATTCAATTTTAACGACTGGTAATCTTGTAGCGAAACAGCCATATCGTGTGCCGTATAAGCACAAAGAGTGGTTAAAAAATAAAATCCGTGAATTAGAAAAAAATAAAATTATACGCCCAAGTATAAGTCCATATAGTGTACCAGTGATCTTGGTACCAAAGAAGAATGGTGATCTTAGACTTGTAGTAGATTATAGAGCCCTGAACAAAGAACCAATTAGCGATAAATTTCCATTACCAATAGTAGATGAAATTCTTGACTCTATTTCAAGCAAAAACGAAATTTTTAATTCTTTAAACATTACCCAAGGCTACCACCAAGTGAAAATAGCCGAAAAAGATGTCCATAAAACTGAATTTTCAACATTTGAATGTAGTTCATATGAATACTTAAGGGTACCATTTGGACTTAAAACAAGTTCAAGCGCGCTATGTAGACCCCTATTACACCTGTTAAGAGGATTAAAGAATATTATTCATTTTGTTGATGATGTCATATGCGTGGGAGAAAACACTGAACAACACTTAGCAACATTAGCTAAGGTGTTCGAGAAGTTCAGACGAGGCAATTTAAAATGTCGGCCTGAGAAAGTAAATTTATTTCTACCTAAAATTAAATTTTTAGGAGTAGTAGTGACACAAGGAGAGATATCCCCAGACCCTGATAAAATAAAATGTGTTGAAAACCTCAAACCCCCTAGAACAATGAAAGAACTAAGGAGAATTTTTGGCCTTACTGGCTACTTTAGAAAGTTCGTGTGCAATTACTCCCAAATTTCAAAACCCCTCACGGAATTAACTAAAGGGAATTCCGGTAATGTTACCTGGTCCTGGGAAGCTCAAACTTCCCTAGACCGTCTCAAAAAGTCACTCACTTCTGAATAAATTTTATCACTTTCTGATTTCGAAAATGGAGAATTTGTGGTTACGACCGATGCTAGTTCAAAAGGTATTGGGGATATTTTTTCGAGAATAATTCCCAGAGAAAACCCTGATCCTTTCCAAGGACCAGCTAGTAAAAAAATAGAGAAAGTTATATGCTATTACAGTACAACGTTATCAAAAGGCGAAAGTTGTTATTTTACCACAAACTTAGAATTAGTATCTATAATCTATCACTTCGACAAATTTGGAAACTATTTAATTGTTAGAAATGTTATCCTACGATCAGACCATAAAAGCTTGCAGTACCTGCGCACATTTAAAAAACCCACGGGAATTCTAGCCAGATGGATTATGAAAATCCAAGACCTACATTACGAATCTGAACATTTAAAAGGTAAACAAAACGCAGGCTGCGACTTTTTGAGTAGATACACAGAAAATATTCCGTCGGAAGCTGAGGTAAATGAAGTTAACGCTATCAATGCTAAGAGCAAACATGAATGTAAGAAAAACAAAGTCAAAGACACAGTAAAGGAAAATAAGGTTAACTACTGTCCCTTGTCGTTAGAAAATATAAAAAGAAAGCAAAAAAAGGACGAAATATGTTCGGCGGTTAATAATTATTTTTTTAAAGATAATGCTTTACTGGATACATTAAAAATTCAAAGAAAAGTGATATATAAATATTAATATGTTCCTGGGGATTTGATGGCATGTAAAATTGTGACTTCTGAGACAAAAAGAAATCAAAGCTAAATAGTACCCGTATTACCACAAAAACTTGATAGAACCTGCATTTGAATATTTTCATTCAGATATAGGTGGACATTTAGGAGTAATGAAAACTTTCCATAATTTAAAACAATATTTTTACGTGCCGTCGGCAATGACAAAACTTAAAGAATTTGTAAGTTCATGCAAAGCGTGTAACTTAAGAAAAATCCCCCCAGCTTATCCCAATCCTCCAGTGGGAAGAGTCCCGGTAGCAAAGAACCCCTTCGATATTACCTCATTTGACTTATACGGAACAAGTGGAGCCTTACCTGTTTCCAGCAGAGGACATACCTGTATTCTTTTGGTTATAGACCACTTTTCTGGATTTACTTTTGCAAAAGCATTAAAAAATCAAGGTGCTTACGCCACTAGTAAGGCGTTGGTGAAATTATTTTTAAAATTTGGCATTCCTAATAAAATTTTGAGTGACAACGGAGGTAATTTTGTTTCAAAGGTAACAAAAGACTTAATGAGTTTTCTTACTATAGAAAAAATGGTGACAGATCCGTACCACCCACAAGCTAATGTTAAAATATAAAATAGGATTAAAATGATTTCTAACGTATTAAGTATTTATACGAAAGACAATAGGAGCGACTAGAATCAATTCTTACCTTATTTAACAAACGTAATCAACACTGCTTATTCAGAAACAACCAAAGACAATCCATTTTATTTACTTTTTGGTCGATTTTAGAATTCCATATAATGAGATTATTGAATCTTGGCAGTATTATAATAACTCAGAGGATTACAAACAAGAAATCATAAATAGGATGAGGAAGACTTATAAAATAGTGAAGCAAGAGTTGGAAAAAGGTAAAATAAACCAAGAGCTGAGAAACCAACCCAAAGTCAAGGGGAGTATAGATTTCAAAGTCGGAGACTGCGTCTTCCTAAGGAACGAAGCAAAAACGGAAGGCAAAAAACTTTCCAACAAATATTCTGGACCGTACAGAATAGTCAAAAATTACGATAACGATTATACTTTTAAAATGGAAAACCCCGATAGTGGAAGAACTTACATGGTGCTTGTTAGCCGAATAAAAAGAGCCAAATTTCCAGAGAGATGAGTATCACATCCCTCCTCTACTGATTCGTCAGATGCAGAAAATGAGCCCCCTAAATCAAGATTGGCAGAGCTAAAACCCTTAAATTTTAAACAAGGTTATTTTGAAGATTACAGTGATGAAAAAAACTTTGAAGAGTTTTTATCAATGAAAAATCTAGTTATTCCCAAGAAACAATCCCTAATACCAGGATTTTTCCCTTAAATAAAAACGCCAAAAAGATCCAAAAAGTTATTCATCGGCACGCGCAGGAGAACTAGATTATACAATATCTCCCAAAACCCAATTTTTCCCCGATAGAATTTCGACCCCATGTCCCCCCAAAAGATTTCCAGACGATATGGTTTCCCCTGCAACACCGATAGAAAGGCCCCTGTCTTTACAGGAGGAATTAAACAGAGCTGTAGAAACCCCTGGTATTACCGTAATGAAAAATCCTCCCAAAGATTCAAGTAAAACAAATCTGCGAGAAGCTATGGATTTAATAAATTTTCCCATAAAAACGAGTCAAAGTACATTGCCCGAGAATAAAACTACCAAGAATGACCAGCTAGGACAATATCATGATATAACTGTGTCCAAGGTCAAGCCTATACAGTGGACTTCATGGAAGGAAACCCTAGTGCAAAAAATGTCCCATTCCCCTGAAGACATGGCATTCAAACAGTGGAGGAACCCCTCAAAAACTCTTGATTCCTCCCAAAGCTCTCAAGAATCTTTCAAATCTCCCGAGTTGAAAAATCAAGACGAGGACTTAGGGAATAAACCTTCTACTTCCAGGGGAGTAGAAATTTACGAAGGAATGGCAGGTGATACCTCAAAAAGTGCCACCTCTAAAAGTTCTAATCCGAATTCGTCAGAAACTAGTTCCGAAGAGTCTGACGGCGAATCAGACCATACAGTAGTTAAAGAAATAGGAAAATCAAGACCGATTTCAGCAGCCACAAACGCTAAACAAACGAAATTAAAAGGGCAAGAATTTTTGAAAAAACAATACAAAAAGTTTGATCTTATTCCGCTAGAAAAACCGAAAAAGAAAAAACCGCAAGAAACAGAGGAGAAAATAACGAAACAGTCAGGTAGAACGGTTAAAAAACCTGACAGATGGAAATATCCCTAATTAATGTAATGAAAAATTTCAAATCCCTTATAAAAATCAACTTATGATCCACCATAATACATTTAACAGTGTGCAAGTAAAATTAACCAAGTCAATATTAGTGAAAAAAAAATAATACAAGTGATGTCAAAACATTGGTGATCAGAAAGAAAGGCCCAAAGTAGGAAGCTCGTGGTCGACTGAGAACGACAAGTGGTGTTGGACCACGTTTTGTGGGAAGCCTGGGGAGGAACTCAAAGCCCATGCAGTTTTTAATTTGTTGTGGGCGTGCTTACCCTCAGATTTTCTATGAAAAATCAACCCACGTCCTAACCAAGATGGATATTATCCAAAACAAGAAATTACCAGTACAAAAGCGTCTAATTATATGAAATATTTTGTCTTAGTGCAGATTATAATTATTTTAGGCCTACACATAAAATAGGATACCAGTGTAATTATGTGCTGCACGCTTGCTTATTCATGTGTTTCTTACTCTAGAAATATAATGCAAAATTAAAATGTATTATGATTATTATCTAAGCTTGAAGGTTATTTCTCAACCAGTCATAGAGGTATACCACGACCAAAATAAAGCCAGGAGGTACTAACTTTACTTTCCTAGTCCATCTAATCCTAAAATATTTATTCTGTTTTACGCCTAAAAATCATTTTTCTTTGGCCAATGCCACAAAATGATTATATAATAAAAAATAACCTAAGTTAAAAAAAATTAAAGTGCCTTTTAAAAAAAAATAATAACAAAGCAGTAAAAAAACGAATTTTGCGAAAAAAGGGTAAAATTATTGATAAATTAATTCTATAAACAAAAAATAAGATAAGGCTTAAGAATATCATCACAATCTTCATTGTTCACGCAGTGGCCCAAGACACTGTAAAACATGGAGTAATATTCAAGTATGAAAATTCATTGCTAGCTAGCCATGACGCATGGAAGATTTTTATAAAGTTGGACCCCAAAACCCTTCGAGACCTTGTTTCAACAAGTAACAAGACTAGAAAGAAACACAAATGAACTCAAAGAATCGACCAATTTCTGGTGGAACATACTATTGGCCGTATGTTTCGTATTCGTGACTTCCCTGACCATAAGAACCCTATTGACTTGTAATTACGGAAAAATTATGAGACTAAGAAGGCGAAAACCAAGAGAAGAACACGGGAAAACAACTGAAATGCAGAGGTTAAACCCGGAACCCCATGAGACCGTCTAAGCCAAGAAAAAGGGAAGACATTAGAAAAAAGTGGGTATAGAGGTCTCCACTCGTCCTTGCTATGGTTTGTTCCCTCATTGTAAGGTTGTTTACGTAAAACCGTGTGGCTATGACGCTGCAACATGCGTTTCTTAAACAGCACGGACGTGCGTGAACAATGCAGGCATGAAATATGTTGTAAAATTAGACCTCAAAAATTAATCATGTAGCATAAACTCTGTTTAAATTATTATTTTAAATATAATGTAAAATTAGCTAAGTGTTGAAAGAAGTTAAAATAAAGTGTATGTAGTAGTGTATATTAGAAAGCATAATAACAGACCACACTTAAAGTTAAAGAATTAATCTTTTATATCGTCGTTAGGCTATAACAACTTAGAAAAAACTTCTATGTATTGAATTTCCCAATGGGAACTTTACATATATATTTCAACCAACATGATAAAAATCTCGTTTTGTGTACTAATATTAGTGTATTTATTTAACTCTGTCTAATAGCGTAAAATTCTTGTACCCAATCGATACGTGACTTATTTGTACTATGAGTATTTACCTTAGAGAACGTGTGATTCTGCCTCGTTATTTTTATTACAGGAAGTGGATTGACATATTGGATATCGAGCATTACAATGAGTTGTACAGCTTAGATACAACCTAGTAGCATCTATTTTCATCATATCTCAACCAACGAAGAGTACTCACCATACACTCCAGGCAATTTTCATCCCAGCTTCGTCTACGAAAACAACAGTTACCTTTGATCATTGTTTCTTCGACCACGAACCATATTACGTACCAGGTAACATTGTATTTGAATCTCAGTATCCAGTGCTTTATAGAACTATACAATCACACACATGCTGAGAACCCAACCGATCAGTACAAGATATAAGTACATAAATGTCGCCTTTGATAATCATTATGGATCCATATACCATATGACCGTATAGTTATGATATTTGATGACCCCAAAAACTATTTATGTGTCACAGACTTACGCGTCGAATCCCTTTCGACCATCACTTGGAATCCATCCTATCCCCTCTGTGTGGAAAATTCATATCTCTGTTATCCAGTAAATGTTACGAGATAATTTCTGAACAATGGACCTGGAAACCAAAATTAACCCCAGTGACCAACCCCTCAGTGACAATATACTCCTCCCACAAGTTAAAGACAATATGTTGAAGGAGTCACTATAGTTTGATGTCGACCTGTTCCAAACCCAAACTTCAATTCCCCCATGATTAACCTAGGAATTACCGCAAAGGTTAATAGACGCAAGCCATGAGCTAACAATTTTATAGGAGACACAAATGAACAATTTTATGCGAGAATACATTCTCAATGTGACTCAAAATATCCCAAAAATGATATGCTGAGAAGAAAATAAACGCACACCCAGTGTTTAACCCCTTAATGATAAAGCACCCTATGAACTATCAAAAAGCAGGTGAAAATGAACCCTGATAACATATCCCACACCTGTAGTTGGAAGCATCATTTCCCAGTTGACAATTAGAGAAAGCTCATCGTGTGAACAAAATCGTGCTTGAACTGCCCCATGAAAAAACCATAACGTAAGTGCTTTAAAAATTTTGCCAAGATGAAAAGAGTGAAGGACAATAATTTACAACAGAAGCATTGAGTACACTAAAGACTCGAATAGTGATGAAATAGATGTGAATTTACATATATTACATTTTAATAACTTTGATAACTCAAAAATCCCAAAATCTTATAATTAACATTTCGTTGCAAACACCCCCATTCAAATTGTTCCAATGTTACTACTGAACATGGTAATCCGATTATTGTTCGTTTTTAATCGTTCTTATTTTTAGTGTTTGATGTCCGTTTATATTTATGCATTGCGTTGTCAAGCTATACATTTAATGTAGCGTAGATAGAAAGTAGTGTGCCATATAAACAGCAAAATAAAAAAAAACCTTGTGAAAAGTTACTTCAAAAAAAGATGTGAAGGTAGAATAGCCCCAATCTTGTGGGAAATGTAAAAGTAATCAGTGTTAGATGTAGAAAAAAAAATCCTTAGTATAGTAGCTAGCCTAGAACCATGAATAATCTTAGTCCGGTAGATGAATTTTAGATAAAGACGTAGAATAAAATAAGAAAAGTAATAGAGAAAATTTTTATCACTCCTGATTAAGCCATAACATAAATATGAAATAATTATGTAAAAGAAATAGTTAATAGATGGCGAACATTTTAAAAGCCCAAAGGCAATCGAGTACTAATGACGGGACGTCATTAACTGGTGGGAAGGGTAATATGTACTATGAGTACGACGCGATGTATTTAAAATACAAAATAATTTTTCTAATTTCTAAAGATAATTCCGAATTCTTATCATTAAGTTAAACCTAGTTTCAAAAATGAAAAGTCCTTAATCAGCAAAGAAAAAAACTGCAGTTAGCCTCAGACAAAGAACGGCGCGATCCAAGCTTTTGATTACGCTAAGACAGTGAGCAATAGAAAAGATGCTACGCACAATATTTCTAAGGAAGTTTAAATGATAAGAGCAGTGTGAACGTTTGAATCATCAGAAATATTTAAAACAGTTTATTGGACGAAGGGTTCGCATCCTTGGGCCACTTGAGCCAATTTTGAGCCAGTTCTTACAACACAAGACAAAAAAAATACGTTTGATAGTGGGGTAAAAGTGCTTTTTGGAGGGACTCGTAAATCGGAATCAGGATCATTCAGATATAATTTTTCGCCATTCAAGCGTGGCGATTCTTTCATTGTTGTATCTCAGTCACCGTTATTGTCATTTGAAGTGACCCATTGCTGTTCACCCAAATATGTAAGTTTCAATAAATCTATTGTTTTTTACCTGTGTTTATTTCATTTAATATGTCTATATCTAGCCTAATGACAGCTAATTAGTTCGCATGTTTCCAAAGGCACGTTCCCAAGGAATCTGATCTCCAGATAGCTCAAGGAAAGAGGTCATATTTATATTTCTACACATGTTATTTTCTCACAATAATTTACGGCGGCGCGGTCATAAAGTTACTTCACTCCCCATAGCTGTGGCGTGAGGCTTGTGGCACAATCTTTAGCGCTATAAGCGGCACTATCGGAGAACTTATAAGGTGTAAGTTCACGACCTTTGGGCATAACATTGCCTTTGACGCGGTCAATATTTGTGACCATAATTAAGCCCAGTCTTTTCTTTTATAGCTAATAATTTCTTTATAGTCACACAAATAAATTTCATCGCTACAAGTATGGAGTGTCACGGCTCAATGGTAATCGAAACTCTAAAAAACAACATTTTGATATCAATATATACATCAGAAGATTTAAATTATTACGCTGATTCCAAATATACAAGATTCATTAAGCTTAGTGTTACCCATGAAAGGCTACGAGCCTGAAAAAATTTGCCTGAGTTTCGAAAAAGGGCGGAAACACCCCTAAACCAAATAACCCAACTGTAGAAGTTTCAAGCTCCTATATGCGAAAATGTGGAATTCTATATTTTCCGCCTGAAGAAAGGTTTCGGATGCGTGTTTACTTATTTCTTTTTCCCAGGGGGTTATCGTGTTCAAACCAGTGGTCCTAGAACATCGCGAGAAGTCTCCTTTGAATGGAAGTTAAACGTTCTATGGCCATTTTTAAGTGACCAAAAAAATTGGAGGGCAACTTGCTCCCCACCCACATCCCCTTTTCCCCAAAATCGTTCGATCGTTTTGACATAGCCGTTTTGTTCAGCACAGTTGAAAGGTCTCAAAACTATACCTTTAGAGATAACATACCCTCCCCCCCATAGTCCTTGGGGATAGGTCTCTAAGTTATAAAATTTGCCCATTGTTTAGGTATAGTATTTGTTATTGGGAAGTATACAGACATCTTTCTGCGGAAGGGGGGGTATTTTGTGCTTGGAATGGATTTCCATGGGAATAATTTTCCGTGGGGAGGGACATTTCCTGGGGTGAACTTTCCAGAGGAAATTATGCACAAGGGGGTTTGATAGAACTCTTGTACGAAATTCTTTTTATTTGTGTTACTTCTCTTGGTTAACTCAATTGTGCATGTGGAGATGTTCCGGGGAAAATTTTCAACGTGTTTTGATTTCCCGGAAAAAACTTCCATGGAAGGAATTTCCAGAGTGATCGGAAAAAGTTTAGAGCTTAAAGTATTTTTTCAAATGAAAGTATGCTAAGCATGATTGTTGAGGCTGAATCGTCTGCAATCAATTTTTCGAGGGAGAGAAGGAATTTTCAGCGGAGATGGAATTGTCCAGAAGGAATTCTAAGAGAGGGCTCATTTTTCGTGGGAGAAACTTTCCAGGGAGGAGTTTCCCGTGAGGGGAGGGAATTTTTCATAGAGGATGAGCCAGATTTACCAGCATCACTTGAAAAACGATCAGAAATTATAAAAAAAAAACAGTGTTGCTCCCTCCTCAATACCGTGCTCTTTATGTAGAAGTTTGACTGTCTGTCCCAATTTCTTAAGAACGACCTTAGCATAACAAGAATAACAATTAGTTTAATTAAAACAGGAGGCTTTTTAAAGGTGCTAAAAATTTAAGCTTGAAGAGCAAGGTATTGAGGAGATGGGCAAACCCTTCATATACGGATTAATTTGTGTTCGTTTTGAGTTTTAATGTCGCTCCTTACTTTCAATTTAAAATAACCGTTTTTTTTTAATCTTATTAGTAAAGATGGTGGATGAGGAAAAAGCTGTGAAAAGTATAATAGCCAAGGTGGAGGGTGCTACCCTAGTTGAAAAAGGTTTAGAAGAATGGGAAAGCAATTCTGGTAACTGAAATTAGAATATTGCAATATTATTCTTAGTAGGAGGGTATTATGAATGGAGTGGTGGATAAATCTATGCGATAAAGGAAATTTGCGTGGAGAGATAGAGAGCGAGAGAGAGAGAGAGAAAGAGAAGAAAAGGGAGAGAGAGAGAAAGATAGATAGAGATAGAGATAGAGAGAAAGAGATAAAAAAAGAGTGACAGAGACTACTGCTTGCAAGTTCATTTACAATGGATAATGTATACTTGTACAACTCTGCTAGAAAAAAAGCACTTGAATTCTGATAAAAAATGGAAAACTCTTGAGATGTTTTTGTCTCCTAAAAAAATCTTCCGTATCTAAGTGTTGGCCCTCAGGCTTCCTTGTTTATGCAGTTTAATTATATTCTACTTCTTAAGAGTTTCCAAAAAGTTTCTATAAAAAATTAAGTTTTTAGTACCAACTCTGTGATCTGTTTTCTTCCGTTACATTACACCCATAGACTAATAAATAATTTTATTAACATAATTGATAAAAATTGAAAAAACAGCCCTGGCTGCAGCCTGAAAACTGTTCTTTTTTAATCTAAAATATAGCCCTTAGTCTTTGTTGTATATGCAACCCATTTTATATTCTAGTTTTTTTAGAAGCACCTAAACGTATGGATAAAAAATATATTATCAGCATCAATCTAATCTGTTTTCTTCTGATACATTATGTAGATAATAGGCTAAATGGATTTTTCTGAAAAAAAACTAAATACATTATGCAGATAATAAATCGATTTTTTTTTTTCAAAATATATATCAAACGGAAAAAAATAGTTCTGATTAACTGTCTCAGATCTGTTGGAAAACAAGACATCTGTAAAGACAGAACAGAACGCCGTTTGTCTCCAATGATAAAATGGATTAGAAAAAATGACACATCTCAGTGATCTAGAAAAGTGACTTTCAGCTGTGACGGTAGTGGCAACCAAACCAAAACGAATCCCTGTACCATAAAAACAATTCAATTGTATTACCATAAAAGTACCATAAAAACAATAGTACCATAGTACCATAAAAACAATAGTACCATAGTACCATATCAATAGTACAATAGTAACAATTCACATCAACCACATCAATAGTATCATAAAAACAATTCAATTCAGAGGTCAAAACGAATCTTATCATGAGAAAATCTGATAAAAAACTAGTTTTTTCAACTGAAAGTAGGCTAAGGAGCAACATTAAGATTTAAAACGAATAAAAATTATTGCGTATATGAAAGGTTTCACCCCATAGTCAATACCTCGCTCTTTACGCTGATGTTCAAATTTTGTTCCAAATCCTTAAGAATCACCCCTGAGTCACAAAGGCCGTTTAATTAGAATAAATAGCTCTTTTGAAAGTACTCAAAAAAACTTTAACGTAAAGAGCGAGGTATTGACAAGGGGGTGAACCTATTCATATACTTACTAATTTCTGTTCGTTTTAACCTTTAATCTTGTTCCTTACTTTCAGTTGAAAAAATTTGTTTTTTTTTATTTAATTTGTGATCGTATTTTAAATAATGCTGGGAAATCTGGTGGCCCTTTCATAGAAAAATCTCTTTCTCCATGAAAAACTCCTCCATGGAAAGATCCTCCCACATCACCTCCTCCCACAAACCCCTCCACGACAAAAAGCCCCCTGAAAGTGTCTGTATACTTCCCAATTATAAATTCTATATGCAAACAATGGGCAAAGTTCATAGCTTGCAGCTCTTCTCCAAGGAACTGTTGGGGATTAAGTAATCCTCAAATACATAGTTATTAAATTTTTCGACTATATTGAACAAAATGGCAATCTCAAAATTTTTATCGGGTGATTTCGGGAAAAAAATGAGCCTGGGAGGGGGCCTTGTTGCCCTTCAATTTTTATAGTCACTTAAAAAGGACACTAAAACTTTTAATTTCCGTTCAAATGAGACCTTTTGCGATATTCTAGCACTACTGGGTCGATACGATCACCCCTGGTAAGAAAAATAGAATAAAAGAAAATAAAAGAAATACGTATCCGTGATCTTTCTTCTGGCGAAAATACTAAATTCTACATTTTTGCAGATAGGAGCTTAAAACATCTACAATAGGGCTCTCTGATGTACTGAATCTGATGGTGTGATTTTCATTAAGATTGTATGACTTTTATGGGATGTTTCTGAAAATAACGTTTTTCGGTGTTTCCTATTTTCTCGAAAATAAGGCAAAATTTCTCAGGCTCCTAAATTACGATGACTAAGACTAAACTTGATGAAAATTATATATTTGAAATCAGCATAAAAATCCAATTCATTTAATGTATCTATTGGTATCAGATTTCCGTTTTTCAGAGTTTCGGTTACATTGAGTCGGGTCACGCATTACTTACAGTTCGCTACCACGAACTGTTTGACTAAGTTTATTTTCTTTTTACCAGTGTCGTAAATTCACGAAAATTCAGAGAGGAATAAAATGTTTCTCCCAAAACCTAGTGAGGCAAACTTGTATTTCCCAATTATCGCCATTACTTTTTCCTGAAGTTGTTGTAGTCTTTAGATAAATGGAAAATAGACAGATAGAAACAATACAGCGGAATTGTACCAAATGATACGTAAAAGATATTGATACTAATTCCAGTTAACCATGAAAAACTGATCAAGAACTTGCTATAATTCAATGTACCTTTGCTTCTCATTTGACCCCATATTGAAGGGATAGGGTAATAAAAAAATTCAGTCACCCCTACTGCATACAATTTCATGCGGCAATAAGTAGTTAGCAGCAGTAGAATCAGCATTGATACCCTTGTTTCCTCTTTTCTTTACTCTGTACTCATTTTGTTTCTCAATGAATTTCTTTCAACCTGAACTTAGGGGTTAATTATTTTAGACAGTCGTCCAAGGGATACGTTAAGTGGCAACATTTTTCTAAGTAAGGAAAAATACGGTTGGGGGGGGGGGGCATTTGTATTTTCAAAATATGAGTGGGGGGGGGGGTAGTTTGGTTGGTTTTTCAATGATTTTCAACGAAAGCACAAAACTAAGATGTTTTCAAATAAACAAATATAAAAAGGTGTTTTTTCTTCTTCAGAATTTAGGGTATGAGCTCCAAGGTACGCTCACAGAGTCGTTATTGGTAAAAACCAGAAATAAAGAAACAATGTTGATATTGTATTACTATATATTTTATATATTATTATATTATCTTATTTTTATATTATATTACATACTATATATGGATACATGGTATGCCGTCTGTATTGCAGACGTCTGCATACTTTATATTATGCCGTCCGCATTTCTATCCAATATTAACTCCCATTATTTAAAAAAAAAACGATCTATGTCAATGGTGGCGTCCGAAAAATCACTTCATATATTCTTACTACCATATTCAATATATTTATGCTTATTATTTATACAGTATTTCTCTGACCTTTTAATTTTAAATCTTTATAAACAGTTCTCTATTTAATAGAGAACTGTTTAATAGTTAAACAGTTAAGAGAACAGTTAAACAGTTAGGAGAACTATTAAACAGTTAAGTTAAGTTAAGCAGTTAAACAGTTAAACAGTTAAGTTAAGAGAACTATTAAACAGTTAAGAAAACTGTTTAATAGACAACTATTTAATAGAGAAGTGTATCGTTCATTCATTTTGCTCCGACTTTCACTTAGGATGCTTAAATCATTGGCACAATCTAAGTCCATGAAAGCTTTTCCTCCCAATTTGATTCCTTGTTCTCCCATTACCTTTCCTGCGCTCCTTAAGACAAATTCCATCAAAATGATCCATACAAAAGGGGATAGAACACAACCCTGCTTAACTACTAATTTAATACAAAACCAGCTGCTAACCCCATTTCCTACATCAACTGCAGCAGAGTTGTTCCCGTACATAGCACTAATCACTTTAATTAGCTGGTGTACCACACAAGGATAAGACCTTGGCTAAAGCTCTGCTACCAACAGAATCGAACGCCTGCTCTTAATCCATTAAACTGAGGACCAAAGGTGTTTCATTACTCAGGCACTTCTCAATTATTAGCCAAAGAGTGAAAATTTGGTCAACACATCCTCTACCCTTTCTAAAACCTCAGTGTTCTTCTCTTATCACTTTGACAAAAGTATCTCTCAGTCTGAAAAGTATCATATTACTAAGTAATTTGCTACTTACATTGAGGCTAATGCCGTGAAAATTACCACACTCACACTTATCAACTTTCTCATCCAGTGGTTAAATTAAGGCTTTCCTAAAAGCGCTAGGTACTTCCCCTTTTACAAGAATCATATTCCTCACTGAATCCTCACTGAAGAGGAATCATATTCCTCTTCAGTGAGTTGTTTCTAATCTCTGAGCTATCATATTTAAAGATCTCATTTGCATTTGCATTAGTATTTTTTAATCCTTTAGAACTGTCTTAGAACTTTAACTCTCTTAATTCTTCCTCACAAAACAAATCTTCCTTTACATCCAAGGTATCAAAAACTTTTTCATTTTCCTCTATATCTTTTCTTGTAATTCTCTCTCGGCTTAGAACATTCTCAAAATGTTCCCCCCATCTCTCTTTAACTCTTTCCTTATCACTAATTGTGGCCCGTTCCTATTAAATGGGACAAATCCCGATTGACTACTCGGTTTAGCACATTTTCAAAATGTCCCTCCCATCTCTCTTTAACTCTTTCCTTATCACTTGTGTGCGTGTAACTGAACCACCGTGCAAATGAACCCCCATACAACCGAACCCCCGTGCAACTGAACCATAATTTCCGCGAAGGGGGTGTTTTCCAGGTGATGGGGTTTCCGTGGGTGGAGGAGGGGAAATTTTCCGCGGGGGAGGGGGGTAAATGCTTAGACCCTTGGAAAGTGACAGGGTGAAGGGAACCCCCATTAAGAGACATAAAAAAGAGAAATAAACCTGGATTTAAGAATCTATGACGTCTGATTTCTTTGTTTTTCAGACAACAAAACAGAGCATTTTTATAAATCATTATTGTTTATATAAACAATTGTTTATATTGTTTATATAAACAATAAAGACAGTAATTTATATAAACACTTAAAAAAGCAAACAATTCCAACAAGGTTGAACATGTAAAGATTCTAACTTGTGTTTTACCCAATGTAAGTATGGTGGCTGAGTTACACGAGGGTTCAGTTGCACGAGGGTTCAGTTGCACAGTTGTTCAGTTGCACGGCGGTTCAGTTGCACGGTGGTTCAGTTGCACGGTGGTTCACTTGCACTGGGGTTCCGTTACATGGTGGTTCAGTTACACGGGGGTATAGTTAAATGGGATTAAGTGGCACGGGGGTTGAGTTAAAGGGGGTTCAGTTGCATGAGGGTTCAGTAGCACGAGGGTTAAGTTGTACGGGAATTCAGTTGCACGGGGGTTCAGTTGCACGGGAGTTCAGTTGCAAGGTGGTTAAATTGCACGGTAGTTCAGTTTTACGGTGGCTCAGTGGCACTCTGGTTCAGATGGACGGTGGTTCAGTTACAGGGGTTCAGTTGCTTGGGGTTCAGTTACACGGTGGTTAAGTTACAAACACTGTATTCCAAATTTGCCACCATTTGTCAAAAATGTATCAAAAACCCGAGAGAGCTGAAAATGTAATGGCTCAACAGTTGTTTTATTCCAGTAAATAAGTTTTCACTATAAATAGTTCAACGTTATAAAAGCCGAACTATGGTATGTACCACTCGAACTGTGGTACATACCACTGCAAAGTAAGGGTACTATCCTACCATAAGAAACTAATTTTTGCATTGAGGAGTGTATTTTCATTTGTCATAAAAATCAACAACAACAAATCAACAAAAGAAATGATATCTGAATGCTATTCAAGGTTTCAAACAGTTTGTGGTAACGAATGGAAAGTAAGGAGCGACCCGACTCAATAGTAACCGAAACTCTAGAAAATGGGTTTTGGACACCAATAGATACATCAAAAGATTCAAATTTTAATGTTGATTTCAAATATATAAGATTCATCAAGTTTAGTCCTACCCATCAAAAGTTACGCGCCTGAGAAAATGTGACTGATTTTCGAAAAAGGGAGGGAGGGGGGAGATGACCCCCTAAAAGCTATAGAACCTTAATGAAAATCACACCATCATATTCAGCGTATCAGAGAACCCTACTGTAGACGTTTCATGCTCCTATCTACAAAAATGTAGAATATTGCATTTTTTGCCAGAAGAAAGATCACGGATGCGTGTTTATTTGTTTTTCTTTCTTTTTTTCCCAGGGGTGATCGTATCGACCCAGTGATCCTAGAATATCATGGAAGGGCTCATTGGAACGGAAATTGAAAGTTCTAGTGCCCTTTTTAAGTAACCAAAAAAATAGAGGGTGACTAGGCCCCCTCCCACGCTCACTTTTTTTCCAAAGTCACCCCATCAAAATTTTGAGATAGCCGTTTTGTTCAGCGTGGTCGAAAATAGAATATCTATGTCCTTTAGGATGACTTAATTCCCAAAAGTCCCCGGGAGAAGGGCTGAAAGTTATGAACTTTACCCAATGTTAACATAATCTTATTGGTTATTTGGAAGTATATAGACGTGTTCAGGAGGAATTTCTTCTGGTAGGGGGGGGGTGGGTGGGTCAGGGGTTATGTGGGAGGATCTTTCCATGAAGTAAGTTTGCGTTGGGGAAGGGATATTGCTATGAAGGGGGCGCCGGATTTCCATTATTATTTAAAAAAAGATCAGAAATTAAATGTAAAAAAAACAAGTTTTTTAACTGAAAGTAAGGAGCAACATCAAAACTTAAAACGAACAGAAAATATTACGTGTATGATTGAGTTCACCCCTAGTCAATACCTCGCTTTTTAAGCCAAAGATTTTTAAGTACCTTCATAAGAGCTATTTAATCTAAATAACAGCCTTTGTGATTAAGAGGTCATTTTTAAAGAATTGGAACAAAATTCGAACTTTAGCTGAAAGAGCAAGGTATTGACTAGGGGGCGAACCCCCTAATATACGTATTAAAAATATATGAATATAGAAGTTCTTTATGTAAATTAATTCGTAAGTTACGTGTATTTATTGCTAATAAAAACGTTCGTAAATAAGATTAAATAAGTTTCGAGAAAGCCATTTAACCAAATAAAAGTAAAATTAATATGCAATTTTTGTTTTAATTATTCATGTACGGTGAGCCAAAATCAAACCTTGCATTAATACAAAAACATTCAAAAATTAAATGAAAAAAAACAGTTTTTTTTAACTGAAAGTAAGGAACGACGTTAAAACTTAAAACGAACAGAAATTATTTCGTATATGAAAGGGGCTGTCCCCTCCTCAACGCCTCGCTCTTTACGCTAAAGTTTGACTTTCCCAGTACTCTATGTTTTTAAACAATAAAAACTTTAGCGCAAAGAGCGATACGTTGAGGAGAGGACAGCCCCTTTTATATACGGAAAAATTTCTGTTAATACGAATAAGAGCGGTGCTAATAAGACCTGTTCCCCTCCCTCCATGTCAAAACCTTTAAAGGGATTGAATGTCTTTTGCGTTTTATTGAAAACAATGGGTATTTTTAACAGGGGGGTTTATGTTTGTTAAAACAGCAAAAGCAACAAAAAGAAAGAAAATCGTAATTTTAACCAAAATTATTTAAAAAAGCTAAAGAAATAGACTGATTATTTAATATATAAAAAACTCATTTCTGGTAGATTTAGCAATATTCGAAACATTAAAACAGAAATATTTAAATTTTAGAGCGCAAATAATACCCTGGCCCTTGGAAGGCCTAGGGGACATTGCTCCTACCCCTGTTTGTGGTAATTTATGTTCATTTTAAGTTTGACTTGATTTTCTGTTGTAATTTCTGTTTTTTTAATGTTTTAGTCTAATTTATGAATTATACTGATTTCTGTTCTTTTTAGATTCGAATTATATATAGATCAATGATCCTCAATTCAACGACACCTAGATAAATGGTAATAATAGGCAATTTTATTTTAAAAGGATTTAGGGCTCAAAAATAGGAAGTTTTTATTTATTTGTGTCTGCCTATTTATTATGCTTAGGCTATTAGCATAAGTTTTGTATTTGCCAGCTTTGAAATACACATATATATAACAATACTCCTGCTTGTCTTTGTCATTTTCTAGATTTTTTCTGTAGATTACTTTCTGTTCCTTTTTCATTGAGATTATTTTCTTTACTGGCTAATAAGAAGAATATATGTTTTCGGTGACTTCCATAAGAATTAAGATTTTGGCTTACTATTAAAATTTTGGACAAAATTTTGCTACAAATTTTAATAATAGTTTTACCGTATTATTTTGGATGGATAGAAAGGGGCCAATATTATTCTAAGATTAAAACGTCCACATAATTTTTGGCCTACTATAGGATTGAAGGTACTCCGATCCCCATGCTGTTACAAATTTGAATACAGACGACTAATGATAGGACATTTTATTACAATTATCACATTGTATTATATTTTGTTGTATCTACTTGTGTGTTTAAATAAATCTATTTGCAGCTCAATTACTAAAAACTGTTCTGTTTTTGTTGTCTAAAAAATAAAAATAGAACTAGAACGCCAAGAATCAATGCAACCAGATTTGTTTTCTGATTGAGTTGCTTTTGGTTCTGGAATCTTAATTGAGGCGCGCGTATGACCTGAAATTTTAAAGAGTACCAGCGTAAGCAAAAAAGAAATCGCACTGAAAATCAATATAGCCACAATTTTCTTCCAAAATTGATTGTCTGAGTAAGGTATTCTTGGCCCCCCCCCCTCCGAGTCAGAAAATTAAGATCTACTTGACCTCCTATCGTCTATTATTACCTGAGGTTTTCACCGGAATCCTTTAAGCCGTTATTTTCCTTTCCGGAGATAATGTAGGTATGTTCTTTGATAACCTGAATGCATTTAGTGTGTTTTGATTTGGATGCATCCTTTCACCCAAGCCACAATTCATAGTCCACTCCCGCCAACATTCCCTAGAAATTTCAATTTAATTTCGTAAGCCGTTTCTAAGATGTTGCACTAACGTCATTTTGACATCCTTGCAGCACAAAATGTCTTTTGGTCTATCTTACCACTTAGCCGAACTTAAATTATAAGTTTGTAGAGCTTATATAATCGTGATTTTCTTGGCCCAGCGAATAATATCTGAAAGTTCAAGCTAATCGGACACCCATAATCAAACAGGCCATTATAAAATCTATGTCTAAACAATGGGCAATTTGCACAATTTGCCACCCTTTTCCCAGAGACTGTAGGGTCATGTCATCCCCGGAGACATATTCGTTCAACCTTTCAACTACTTAGAATAGAATAATTCACTCAAAATTTCTATCTGATATCTTATTCGCTGGGAAATTGGAATGGCTAGTGCCCTTTTTAATAGTCGAAAGTCATTGGAAGGCAACTAACACCCCTTCAACGCCCACCATTTCCCCCAACACATCCAATCAAAATTTTGAGATAGCCATTTTGTTCAACGCAGTTGAAAATTCTGGCAATTATATCTTTGAGCAGGACACTCCCCCCACAGTATTGAGAACAAGAGTTATAAGTTATGCCCTGGGGGCATATAAGGTTTTTACTGATAGCTTTGTCGTAGAAACTTGAAAAAAGGCTCATTCGACTGGAAATTCAAAGGGCTAGTGCCCTTTTTAATAGTCAAAAATGGTTGGAGGGCAACTAACCCCCCTCTGACGCCCACTTTCTCCCCAAACACAGCCAATCAAAATTTTTCGATAACCATTTGGTTCAATGTAGTTGAAAGTTTTCAAAATTAGGTCTTTAAGGATGGCAAGGCCCCCCCCCCCCCCCACACCGCCCTCAGGGGAAGGGTTGTAAGTTATGCCCTGGGGGCATATAAGGTTATTATATAAAATGCTGTCGTAGAAACTTCAAAAAGGGCTCATTTGATTGGAAAATTGAAATGGCTAGTTCCCTTTTTAATAGTTGAAATTGATTGGAGGGCTACTAACCCCCTCTCACGCCCACCATTTCTCCAAACACATACAATCAAAATTTTGAGATAGCTATTTTTTCCAACGTAGGTGAAAGTTCCGGAAACTATGTCTTTGAGGATGACAACCCTTCCACAGCCCTCAGGGCAAGGGTTGTCAGTTATGCCCCAGGGCACATAAGGTTTTTATAGAAAGCGATGTTGTAGAAACTTCAAAAAGGGCTCATTCAATTGGAAATTGAATGTCAAATAATAGTCGAAAGTGATTGAAGGGCAACTATCCCCCCTCTCACGCCCACCATATCCCCAAACACACCCAATCAAAATTTTGAGATATCTATTTTGTTCAGCGTAGTTGAAAGTTCTTGAAATTAGGTCTTTGATGATAGATATCCCCTCAGAACCCTCAGGGCAAGTGTTGTAAGTTATGCCCTGGGGGCATATAAGCTTTTAATAAAAAAATTTGTCATCGTAACTTCAAAAAGGGCTCATTTGATTGGAAATTGAAAGGGCTAGTGCCCTTTTTGATATTCGAAAGTGAATGGACAGCAACTATCCTCCCTCTCACACCCACCCGTGCCCCAAACACATGCAATCAAAGTTTAGAGATAGCCGTTTGGTTCAACGTGGTTGAAAGTTCTGGAAATTATGTATTTGAGGATGACAAATCCCCCAGAGCCCCCAGGGCAAAGGTTGTAAGTTATACCCTGGGGGCATATAATGTTCTTATAGATAGAGTTCTCGTAGAAACTTCAAAAGGGGCTCATTCAATTGAAAATTGGAATGGCTGGTGCCTGATTTTAATAGTCAAAAGTGATTGGAGGGTAACTAGCCCCCCTCTCACACCCACCATTTTCCCAAACACATCCAATCAAAATTTTCGGATAGCCATTTTGTTCAACGTAGTTGAACGTTCTGGAACTTTGAGGATGACACTCCAACCAGAGCCCCCAGGGCTAAGTTGTAAGTTATTCCCTGGGGCATATAAGGTTTTTATTGAAATCTTTGTCATAGAAACTTGAAAAAGGGCTCATTCGATTGGAAATTCAAAGTGCTAGTGCCCTTTTTAATATTCGAAAGTGATTGAAGGGCAACAAACCTACTTCACATGCTCTCCATTTCCCCAAATACCTTGAATAGGAATTTCGAGACAGCTAGTTTGTTCAATGTAGTTGGAAGGTCTGAAAGTTATGACCTTGAGGGTGACACCCCTCCCCCACAGCCCTCAAGGCCAGGGTTGTAATTTATGCCTTGGGGAAATACGAGGTTTTTAAAGAAAGTTTCGTCGTAGAAAATTCAAAAAGGGCTCGTTCGATTGGAAATTGAAATGGCTAGTGCGCTTTTTAATTGTCGAAAGTGATTGGAAGTTATGCCTTTGAGTAGGATACTCCCCCCACAGTCTTCAGGGCAAGTGTTGTAAGTTATGCCCTGGGGACATATGTGGTTTTTATTGAAAGCTTTGTCGTAGAAACTTGAAAAAGGGCTCATTAGATTGGAAATTCTAAGGGCTAGTGCCCTTTTTAATAGTCGAAAGTGATTGGAGGGCAACTAAGCCCCCTCTCACGGCGACCTTTTCCCCAAACACATCCAATCATAATTTTTAGATAGCCAATTTGTTCAACGTAGTTGAACGTTTTGAAAATTAGGTTTTTGCAGATGACAATTCCCCCCCCCCCCCGCCCGCAGGGCACGGATTGTAAGTTACACTCTGGAGGCAAATAAGGTTTTTATTGAAAACTATGTCGTAGAAACTTCAAAAAGGGCTCATTTGATTGGAAATTGAAATGACCTGTGCCCTTTTTAATAGTTGAAAATGGTTGGAGGGGATCCAACCCCCTCTCACACACCCCATTTCCCCAAACATATACATTAAAAATTTTGTGATAGCTATTTTATTGAACGTAGGAGACAGTTCTGGAAATTAGGTCTTTGAGGGTGACATACCCCCACAGCCCTCAGGGCTAAGGTTGTAAGCTATGAGCTGGGGGCATATAATGTTTCTTATAGAAAGCATTGTCATAAAAATTTCAAAAAGGGCTCATTCGATTGGAAAATGTAAAGAGCTATTGCCCTTTTTAATAGTCAAAAGTATTCGGAGGGAGACTCCCCCCCCCTGCCCATCATTTCCCCAAACATTTCCGATCAACATTTTGAAATAGCTATTTTTTTCAATGTATTTGAAAGGTCTGGAAATTATGTCTTCGAGGATGAAAATCCTCCCCCAGAGCCGTCAGGACAAGGGTTGTAAGTTATGCTCTTGGGACATTTAAGTTTTTTATTGAAAGTTTTGCCGTAGAAGCTTCAAAAAGGACCGAATTGATTGGAAATTGAGAAGACTAGTGCCTTTTTTTATTAGTACAAAGTAATAAAAGGGCAAGTGATCAAAAAGGGCACGACCATAATTTCCCCAAACACTTCCAATCAAAATTTTGAGATAGCCATTTTATTCAGCGTATCAGATCGGTCTGGAAATTACGTCTTTTAGGATAAAAACACCCCCAGCCCTCAGGATAAGGGTTGTAAGTTATGCCCTTGGGACATATAAGGTATTTATAGAAATTATGGCCATAGAAGCTTTGGAGAGGGCTCGTGGGATTGTCAATAAGACGCTCTAGTGTTCTTTTTAAGAGTCAAAGTGATCGGAAAGCAGCTACCCCCCCCATACACACAAACACACGTCATATTGTACCGAAAAGCATCTAATAGAAATTTTGAGATAGCTATTCTATTCAAAATGGTCTAAATATCATATAACAAGGCCTTTGGGGTTGAAACAATCCCCAGAGAGAACAGGCAAGGGTTGTAAGCTATGCCAAGGGGGTATTTAAGGTTTTTATGGAAGGGATGGTTGCTTAACTTTAGAAGAGACTCGGTATTTCTCCCTGAAAAAAACTATGTCAATATAAAACGAACAGAAATTAATTAAAAAATTTTTTCAACAAAATGAGTTTTTTTAAAAAGTAAAGAACTCCATTAAACCAAAATCAACAAAAATAGAATCAAATATTCTACCAATAATACAACTACCACAAATCAGTATCAATAAATATATGAAACCTAAAACAAACAGAAATTTAAACAAGTAAGAGTCAAAACGCAAAACGAGCAGGAATTATATATGAGTAGGTTTCTAGACCCCAAGCTTTCTAAAAGCCAGAACATAATTTGTACTTTACTGAATTTTTTTTTTTTTTAATGTTTTCACTTTTCTAACTTTAGGAAATCCAAAATCAATTAAGATTTTAAGGAATAAATATCAGCATATGTATATTATACTGACAATGCAGATTTTTCTCAGTAAATTCATTTGAAATTTTTCCGTAAAGTACAAATTACATTTTGGATTTTAAAAAGCTTGGGGCTTAGTACCATACTCATATTAATTTCTGCTCGTTTTGAGTTCATTGTCTACATATAGTATGTAAACAGTGTATAGAGTTCATTGTTTGAGCTCGTTTTCATCAAGTTTAATCTTACACATCAAAAGTTACGAGCCTGATAATATTTGTCTTATTTTCGAAAAAAGGGGGAAACACCCCCTAAAAGTCATAGAATCTTAATGAAAATCACGCCATCAGGTTCAGCGTTTCAGAGAACCCTAATGTAAGGGTTTCAAGCTCCTATCTGCAAAAATGTGGAATTTTTAATTTTTTTTGCTTGAAGAATGATCACGGATGCGTGTTTTTTTTTATTTATTTTTTTTTCCAGGGGTGATCGTATTGACCCAGTGGTCCTAGAATATCACGAGAGGGCTCAGTCAAACGGAAATAAAAAGCTCTAGTGCCCTTTTGAAGTGACCAAAAATATTGGAGGGCAACTAGGCCCCCTCCCATGCTCATTTTTTCGCAGTGTTACCTGATCAAAATTTTCAGATAGCCATTTTGTTCAGCATAGTCAAAAATCTAATAGCTCTCTCTCTTTGAAGAGGATGTAATCCCCCACAGTCGCCGGGAAAAGGGCTGCAAGTTGTGAACTTTACCCATTGTTTACATATAGTATTAGTTATTGGGAAATATACAGACGTTTTCAGGGGGGATTTTTTCTGGTGGGGAAGGAGTGGGAGGATGGTTACGTGGTACGTGGTAGGATCTTTCCATGGAGGAATTTAATTCATGGGGGAAGGGCATTTCCATGAAGGGGATTTGGATTTCCCCGCATTATTTAAAGACGATCAGAAATTAAATAAAAAAAGAAGTTTTTTCAAGTGAAAGTGAGGAAAAACATTAAAATTAAAAACGAACAGAAAATATTACGTATATGAGGGGGTTGCCTCTCCTCAATAGCTCGTTCTTCCGCTAGAGTTTTTTTTAACTTTTAAAAGAGGTTATTATTCTAATTAAACAGCCTTTGTGGATCAGGAGTCATTCTTAAATAACTGGAACAAAAGTCAAACTTAGGTTACTATAAGATTATTATTAGTTAAAAAAAAAGGTAAAACTAATCTATGAATTATGTTGTAAATATTCATGTATGGTGAGCAGTCTTAGAAACCTGCATTAATTCAAAAATTTAATAAACAAACAAGTTTTTTTTTAACTGAAAGTAAGGAGCGATATTAAAACTTAAAACAAACAGAAATTATTCCATATATGAAAGGGGCTGTCCCCTCCTCAACGCTCCGCTCTTTGCGCTAAATTTTGCTCTTTCTCACATCTCTACTTTTTGAAACAATAAAAAACTTTAGTGTAAAGAGCGGGCGCTGAGGAAGGGATAGCCCCTTTCATATACGGAATAATTTCTGTTCGTTTTAAGTTTTAATGTCGCTCCTTGCTTTCAGTTAAAACAAAACTTTTTTTATTTAATGCTGAGAAGAACCGTCTTTTATAGCTTAACGAAATTTTTTTTCTATAACATGAAGATTCATTAATTTCCAGATTGTATCCCCTTTTCTGGGCTGTGTTATATTTGAAGGTAATTTTAGAACTGCGTATTTGGAAGATGTGCTTCTAGGTAGCTTGTGTTTACCTGCTTCAAGAATATTTTTCTTTTACTTCTTCTTATTTAGCTTTTCTTTTTTTTCTTTTTTTTTGGCTTGTTTCCTTTCTATTTGCTTTCTGTAGTCTTTATATTTTGATATTTTTCTTATGTTTCTCCTTGCACCAAGGACGACTCTAGCGGATTTTGGTGGAGTACAACTTTTCAAACCGCTTTTTCCCCCACCCTCCCCCTGAAATAGAAATCGCAGGCTTTCTTCATTAAAACAATTTCTACTGATGCTCATGTTATTTAATCTAATATTCTTTCCGATTACCCACCCCCAATTCGCACAAAGATTTGAACGTATGATCTGGGGTATATTTCCCCCAGGTCTCCTCCAATACCAGGTCGTAATCCCTGGAGGGATTTCCTCCAGGGATGTACTGAAAAAACACTAGTGCATTGACGAGAGTGGGAGAGCTTCACACAAATTTCTCAAATCTGTTATTCCTTAGGGGTCAAATGTCTCACCTGTAACTCATTTATGGCTACCCAAGAATTTGGTGGAAATCCTTGGAGCATTGGAACCAAAAACTGTAAGCAGCCAGACCAATGACCAATAAGCAGCATCATGCAAATAAGATTGAAAATCCTCATGAATACACTCGCCATGTTGAGGAACTGAAAATAAAGTATTTGAATTACTTGTCATTTACTAGTTGCTGAATTAGTTGCGTGTTTGTTTATTCTCCCACTTTTGCGTTGATTTATACCAGGGCTATAAATTTTGGCTAGTTGTGCATTTGTTTTGTAAAAATGATACTTTTGGTGGCACCGATACTTGCCTCGGAGGCGCCTCTGGCTTTGGGCTTCTGAGTGTATACCACTGGCATTGTTAAATTTTAATTAGTTATACTTACTATTTTTTTGGAAAGTGAAAAGCGTAGAGATGTGTTTTTCAAGGAGCTAAAAAAAAAAAAAAAAAAGGATAAAGGTAATTAAACAATAAAAGTCTTTAGAAACCAGATCGTGAGATAGTGGAAAGCATATCCCATTATAAATAAAAATGATACAACTAGTTTTCAGGGGTGCAAATTAGGAGGTAGCAGCAAGAGAGGGCAATTGGAGCCCTAGATGGAGGTGCAGTATTTCCGGGGATACATGCCTCGTGTTTCCACTTTTTTATGGGCCACCCTAGAAAAGTGGATGGCATGCTGAAGTTGTAATTCTATGTCCTTTGGGATTAAGGTTCGAGTATTTTATAGTATATAATTCATAATATAAAATAATATATTTGAGTATTTCATGATATAATATATTACCTGTTGGGATGAGAGTCAGTGGTATGACTCTGCTAGCTCATTTCCCAATTTTTATTTCCTAATTTTTATGTATTTCTTTTTCTAGAAAATGGAAAAAGACAAAAATGACCCTCCTCTTAGATTGAGGAAAACACTGTTTTTAAATCTTAATTAAAAAAAAGCTCTTTTCCTAAACAGTTGCCACTGCTAGTTCTTTATCTCTATAACTAATTACAACAATATTTTTTTTTTCATACCTTGCCAACAAGAGCCCCCAATTTACGAAAATGTAGAGGCAAAAAAACAAAAAGAGTATTCAATCTTTGATTCAATTTTTTCCATAACAATACCAAAACGAAATTTTTTCAAAGTCTAAGGAGGGAGGCCATGACATTCAGAGGGACATTAAGGTAGAGGGGGTGTAATTGCCACCCCTGCAATTCAAAATGATTGGGGGATTGGTTTTGGGTGCGTTTATGGATTTAGGTATAATAAGTTCTTGCCTCCTGTTTTGATTTAAGGAGTATCGGAAGCCAGCACTGTCTTAAGAGATAATTACTTGCTTTATTTACTAAAATTTGTTCATTTTATTTGGCAAACGACATAAACGAATCTTACTTTATTCCGCAGTCATGGAAACCTGGAACAGATACAAAGGAGACGTTGACGAAATATAAACAAGTCTTAAGCTATGAGGATTAATTTCACTTTAATTAGTTGTCACTAGCAGGGGGTCGTTAAACAGAATCTTTAAGAATAAAATATGGGGGCTATCTCTAAGAAATTGGAATGTTTGATGGTTTGATGGCTTTGTTTATCTAAGCCAACAGGGACGAAAGTCTTTGTCAGATCAGTGTTATACACAGAATTTTGTTTTTAAGGGGGAACAGGATTTTAAGGATGGGGAAATGGGGAAGATTGGGGAACATTAGGAAGATTAGTATGGGGAAGCTTGAAAAAAGTAATAGCTGAAATATCTACAAAATACAAGAAAATAGAGAAAAATATAATAAGACTAAGTACATTAGAGCCCAGAATCAGCTGTAAATAGAAAAATCTGATCAAAAGTGTTTGCCAGTACAACCATGAAGCGCCAGGAGGAATCTCAAAATTAATTAATTCGTATTGGTAACAAAGTAAATATTCGAACTGAACGTGATACAGCTAAAACCATTGACGCAAAGAGTAAAAACTTTTCCTTCTGTTAACTGGATAAAATTTGGCATAGGCTAACTATTACAGTTAAAGACAATAATGAATAAAAGGGTGGGGCTATTCGAACTCCCTGTCTGACATACGATTAAACTAAACTGACCGGTTTAAGAAATCAGGTCACAAAAATAAAACCAACGGAAGTAAAGTACACTTGTAACAGAAAAGTACAGGATTGTAATCTTGCTTTTTCTCTTTGGCGAGACTTTTTTCTCTTTTGTCTCCAGATATGCCCAGGATTTGGAGCTACAGTCTTGGAGGTCTAGGAAGTTGGGCACAACCTCGAAAAACATAAAAATTAGTGAACTACAAGGGAAATACAGAAAAAAAATTAGGTTACAGGGCACGCGCCCAAATTACACTTTTACCATGCGTACGTAACTACTTATTACCTTGTTTCGCGTGATACAAAAATGAATGCTAAGGTTTGGATGCAATATTTTTGATTAAAGCATGTTTTATTTCAGGGTCTCTAGCTAAATTCTAATAAAAAGCAATGCATTAATACAAGCATCTACAGATATGATACAGAAAGAAGTTACAGTATCGACTAAAACATTTTTCAAAACATTTTTTAGCGAAAATGCTAAAAAGAAGTCGAAGAATAAACTAAATTACAATTAGGATCTTACCTAAAACTTTTGATGTAGAGGGTCTCAGCTTTGTAGCACTAGACTGAAATCTTAAGTAAGTGAAAAAAAAGACATAGTAACACTTTACTGAGCCTACTCCTCTCCTTCAGTGTGGTTCTTACATTTAACAATGGCCTTGGTAATAAAGACAAAATTCTAAACAATAATTGACAAAAATATTTGCATCGAAAGAATGCTGTTTATTCTGATTTAATTTATGTTCGCAAACACAATTTTTAATTAACCCATGAAAAGTTATTACCATAGGGAAATTGGAATAGCTTCATAAAAAGAGGAAAACAATCTAGAAAGGGTGACAGCTTGAAAATTTGCACTGTTAAATTAAAATTTCTTGGAAGTCTCAAATCCTTAACTAAAAAATAAAGGAATTATTGTATGTTTCCCGAGATGGACAGTCATGGATGTATATGTGCTAGTGCGTGTTCGTTTTTTTATGGGTTATTGTTTGAACCCAGGAGTCTTAGAACATCCGTTTGGGGATCGTCAGAACCAAAGCGCGATGTTGAAGTGCCCTTACAAATTAGAATTGATATTGTGCTACTGCGAAGTCTAGATTTCTACTATTGCATGCCACGAAAGAACTATTTGGCTCAAATATGATGAAATTTCGATAAATTAAAAATTCTTAGAACGCCTATTAGTAACAAAAAAACTACCATAAATCAGACCTAAATTTTCTAGATGTTCATAATTTCAAATCAATACTGAGGGGAGAAGGATGTTTGCCCCGATGATATCTTTCATTTAGAGAAACATATTTAAACTTTAATGTTTTTAATCGATGTTGTACATGTTGTGTCAATGTCAATGTCAAGATTTCAATGTTATAGATGTTGATTAAGCATCTATATGCTGATATAGATGCTTCAAAATTTTCAAATGCCGAACAGCTGCAACAAAGATTTCAGCTTTAGCAACAAGGGTGGAGTAAGATGAGTTCAGCTACTTTCAACTAATTAGGACAATATATTTCTATTCTCTAAGGCAAACACAGTTCACTAAGGTCTAGGTACGAGCAGAGTAATTTATTTCGAGTGGGGGCAATAATAAAGAAACAAAAACTTCTATTTGATAATTTTAATTAGAAGTGCCCATAAATTCCGTAAATTTTAGGATTTAGGGGGGTGGGCTGACCCCAAGATCTCACTATCCCTTCCGAGGCCTTATACTCGAAGTTCTTTTTTTTGAAAATTTTCAAAGCCGTACTGTACATTAAAACAAATAAAACATTTTTTTTTCAGAATACTGCTAGTCTATGGCTAGTGAGAGGAAAAAAAAACTATCATACAAATGTTTAGCCTGTACCAAACGTGGCGTCCTCAATGTGGAGAACAAAGAATTTAAAATAAAACTACGTGGGAATATGTAAAATAAAAAAATATATAAAATATACAATAAAACCGAATATAAATAATTGCTACTCCGTGACACAAATAATGGAAGTAGAATATACAATATAAAACCGTTGTCCAGAGGAGTGACTCTCTTTTATATTTAAATTCCGCGACTTGTGTCATAGAGTATCAATTGCATATATTTGCTTTGATCATTTTCTTTTTGTTCTCATTTGATTTTAAGGTTTCATCCTATTTTTTGGTATATTTGTATTCTAAGTTTCTTCTTCCGCACGCTGAGGACACCCTGTTTGATACAGGCGAAATGCATGTATGATTGTTTATTTTCTTTCACTTCCTAGTGATCATAGACCCGTTATTTTCTCAAAGTTTCTTGCTTTGTTTTGTCATGATTGGCCGGTTTGGCTTTAGATCTTTTATTCCTATTTTACTTTGTGTCAGCTTAATGTAAAGAACATCCTAAAAAGCCAGGTTTAAGGATTATAAAAGTGTAAAGTTCTACATAAGGCTAAAATTATCTACTTTACCTACTTTAGGCACAATCTTTTAAGCTAAGGATTATGGAAGTGCAAGGTCCTACTTTATGCTAAAATTATCTACTTTACCTACTTTAGGCAACTTTAGGCATAATCCTTTAGGCTAAGAATTATAGAAGTGCAGAGTCCTACTTTAGGCTAAAATTATCTACTTTACCTACTTTAGGCTAAAACAAATTCATTCGCTCCAGTGAGTGGGATTCAGTTAAAGTCAAATTCCAAAGTTTTCTATTAAGTAATAGTGAACTGCTAGTTAGGTATGTATAGACTTAAGATCTAAGGTGTAAGGTCCAAGGAATTTGGGCTGATATTTCTTGTTGAAAACGAAATTTTCTTTCCAGGAAAAAAATACTTCTTTGAAATCCTATTTAATTCACAATTCTAATATTGCATATCCACTTGTGCATGAACAGGATCAGGAAGTTTTATTTACTTTAAGTATATTTTCTCTACCAATAACCTGGAATTTTCAACTCTGCCTTGAAATAGTGGTGAACGAATATTGATGCATTCTAATTATTGTTGTAACCACCAAGAAGACAACACTTTTAGGGCCAAATGGACTTCAATGAGGACAGGAATCTTGGAAATAAATTCGGTTGTACTGATTCTTGACGCTCCAATAAAAAAAATGTTTTAATATATTTGTTTTTAGTAGAGCACAAATTATCTTCTAGCTTTGAAAAGGTTTAAGTAGACGATACCCCTGTTTCAGTTGTGTTAATTTCTGGTCATTTTAACTTTGACATGATTATTCATTTTCATTTTTTCATTAGGGTTCATTTATTCATTCATGGTATTGGGTGTTCATTTTAAGTTAGACTTATTGCATAAGTTAACTTCCACTTGTTTTAGGTTTTGATACTGCTCTTTACTTTTCTTTGAAAAACTTTTTTAAATGTGTTTTTAGACTAATTTATATTGGTTTTTAATTGGGAAAGCTTTCTAACGGGTTAAAGGTAAGAATTTTTCTAAATCCCTTTTCTGCTGAAGAATTGAAATTTCTTATTGAATTTAAATTTTCGGAAAGTTTTGAATATTCAGTATTAGTTTTGTACAAAATATTTTTAAATAATGTTTTACTTTTTTCAATCAAATAATTTTTTGTTTTATGTCGACATAATTAATATTCTTAAAGAATTCTCAAGAATTCTGTAACTCTTAAGAATCTGAAGCGACTGTTGGATCAAATGCTTTTTAATGAGTACGCTTTTTTATTCTTGTATTTTCTTTGTTTTCGGCATTCTGGCCATAAGATCATGGGGGGGGGAGGATGTGCCGATGTATTTGTTTTTATTGTTATAATTTATTGTTGGCTGCGGAATAAGCTATCTATTTATTATCTAACAACAAATACTAATGCCGATTTGTTGAGCGAGTTCTTTTATGGCATTAGAAGCAATTATAGTTTTTGAATAATTTGCCTTTTCTGTCAGTGTTTTTAATAGTGTTTATACTCGATAACAATATAAGCCATCTTCATTTTCGATCGGTATTCGCGCTCGGAAATTTTTCACCAACAAAATTACGTCCTGTTACAAATATTCTTTAGTAAAGAAGCCAAATACCAGCTGCTTCAGGTTTCGTTCCTCATTTTGACTAAAAATTGTATCAAGATCTTTCACAAGAGCTTTTTTACTATTTACACTAAAACAAGATAACTTAACAGACCTTAATCAGCCTTAACAGACCTTCCACCCAAAGTATCTAGCCCATATTTAGTTAGGAAAAAACCATCTATTATATTTGTATCGATTTGTTGCTAGAGTTGAGGATTGGGAATTAAGCGCGTCTAATATATATTGAATTTAAGGAGACTGAACTTCAAATACTTATTACTCCCTTCACGATTAAAGCGAATGCTCTATCCGTTTTTTCACAAGTACATTTTTTGATCTTGCTAGAACATGACGTGTATTTTGGCCAAAACTGTTGCATGCCAGACATCATCGCCAAGCCAGGTTTTTGTAGACTTGAAGCACCTATTCAAAATCCTAATTAGGAGCTAAACCTGTAGTTTCATTTACATATTTGTTTGTTTTTGTAAGTGTAAAATCAGAATTAAAGAGATAAAATCTATCTTTCGAACAAAAAGGCCGAATTTCAAATACTTTGCGCTTCGTTCACCATTCCAGCACAACTGCACCAAGTCATCCACAACAGAAACTCTGCACTTTTGCAAGAACGTGAAGTCTATTAGAGTCAAGCCTTTTATTCACGTGATGGCTTCTATATTCTTTCGGAAGACCTTCTCTCGAAGCATTCAAAGCATGATTCTAACTAGGCTACAACCTCACACTTTATTTAAATACCAGGTTAATTTTAGCAAAAAGAAAAATTAGTAATTAAAAAAAATTAAGTTTAAATTTTGAATAAAGAAATTAGTTTCCAGTTTCTTCATGCTTTGCTCATGATTCGAGTTAAAGTTTTACCAACTCTTCCCTAGAAGTACACATTGTACTTTCACAAGAGCACGAAGCTTGATTTGGCCAGATAACTTTATTGAAAATTCAGATTTTACATCAAAATTGATTAGATCTTCTGCTTGGAACTTTTAATTCATAATGTTATTTAGGATGCAATCTTCCAGTTTATACATTTACAGGCTAAAATTCCTTTTAAAATTCTAAAAATACTTTGAGGATAAAATTATTGTGATTATTAAGATCAAATATATATTTCGAATAAAAGAACTAAATTTCAACTGTTCCGTGCTTCGTTCAAGGTTCGAACTAAAGCTTCATCAAGCTCCAGGTACTCCACAAGAATGTCTGTTTTACTGTTGCAAGAGCAAGACACCTACGTGATTTGAAACTCTGACTCACAAGACGCCTTTTTTTGGACAAATCCTTAAGGACGTTTAGCCTGAATAATTTAATTCAAGGTCACAAAGTCTTAGCTAGAGAATGAACTTCCATTTTACCAATTTTACTATCTACAAATTACCAAGAGTTATGAAGTGTAGAGATGAAATTTGAACTTTGAATGCAGAGAACGAACTTCAACTACTTCATGCCTCGTTCAACATTCGCAAGAGCGTTACCAAGCATAGAATTTATTTGGGCTAAAAATTGACTTACAACATAATTTCATCCCAGCAGATTCTAAAATATCTTCCCGTTTAATCATTTAGTTTGGTCTTAATCAAAGACCTCTTCTTCTCAAAAACTTCTTCTATTTCATTTGTTTGTCAATTTAGTTCTGCATGAGATTTTAGGAAGTCAAGAGATCAAATGTGATATTCAAATAGAGATCGAATTTCAACTACTTCATGCTTCGTTCATCATTCGAGCTAAAGCTTTTACCATGTGCATAAGCAGTGTTATTTCGAGAGGACGGACAAATTAACCATGCATAGGATGGTTACCTTAATAATAAGGCCGTTTTTGTTGAAAGGTAGATTAGAAGTTTTGCATTGGCCTTCAGAACCCAACCGACCTCGTCTCTCAGTCTGCTTTTTTCGGATGTTTTGCAAGATCTAGAGAAAGATAAGGCAGATGCTGAACATTAAGACAGTTAGTAGAAAAGAAAAATGGAATGCATACAGAGAAATGCCAAACTTTTTTTTTGAATTTTTACTTTTCTTGCGATAGGGAGATCAATTGCCAAAATTGTATATTGTATTTTAGTATCAAGATCATTTGAAAATAAATTGAACTGGAATATGCAACATTTAAATTAATTAAATATTTGAACTGGTGAGCAGAAAAGTATATAATCATATAGATCTAGACAGATTAGGAAAAATCAAGAGTTCAATTGATGGTGAAAAAGACGATTTGTAGCTATGTAGTTTTGGTAGTAGCGAGCGTAAATTAAAAGGAATATGGGCTAACGATTAGTACAAATAAGCTAATACATATGGCACTAACATCACAAGAAAGTTTAGTTTTCCTTTGAAAGGGTAGGAAAGTATAGCTTTCCTTTGAAAAGGTAGTTGTCTTTACAAATCCAAAAATTGTTAGTGCTCGAATTTCCACATACGAAATATCACTTATTAGTTTCGCTTATTCATTTAAACGCTTCCAAAAGCAACATTGACCAAAACTTGGTATTACCCTAAAAATTTCGTAATTTTTAAACAACTCGATCAGGATTTTTGTTCGGGGAGGATTTTTGTTCAGGGACATGAAAAATGTGTTTATATACATTCTGTTATATTTTTACGAGCCAACAAATACTTGGAGGGCCCGGGGGGCCCTCCCCCTAATGGATAAGGCCATGAACTCAATTTTTTTTTTATTAAATGGCGATTTTAGAAAAATAACGTTTTATTTCGATTTCCTTTGTAGTTTAAACACTTATTCTGGATCAGAATTTTAAAGAGAATCGATTGGCAAAGCTTGTCTCAATTCCTTTATTTAACTAAAATAAAAAGGGGAGAAACTTAGCATTGTTAATTACCCTATTGTAATTATACATTTAAGTTCTTGATTGTTTTCTAGTTTTTTTTTTAATTTCGTTTAACTTTTATTGTTACAAGATCAAGGAATTGATCATCAAATCTGTTTCAACGTCATTATGATGTTCGTTATGACCTTGGTATTATCTCAAATAATCATTTCCTTTCCAGTAAAATATCGATTTTTGTTTGTGCCCCTTTCCGTGCAAAAGGGGCGATTGTTCACCAAAAAAAAAAAAATTCATTTACAGAATGAATGTATTTTCTTTTAGAATGCAACAATTTATTTTTTCAGAGAGATAGGATCCAACTGTTTCCAACCTCATATCCCAAATTATTCAGTTTCTGAAATATTTTTGCGTCAAACTGCCTTCGTTTTTTAATTTACTTGTTATTCTTAATCTAACAGGAATCTCAAATGTGCTGGTTCCGACCTATTCCAATATCTGATATGAGCTGTTATCTATGACAGGTTTAGACATAGTTTTATCAAATATTTACAGCCTATGTTAGTCTTATTTTAAATAGCGTTTAACAAGCTTTATTTGTAATTAATTTAGATTAAATATTGATTTTAAAGGTTTGTGCAATGCATGAATATAATTGCAAATTGGAAATTATAATTGGAAATTATGCAAATTGGAATTGCAAATTATAATTGTAAATTTGCATATATATAAATAATATGCAAATTGGAGCGTTTGAGTACATCGGTTTTTTGAAGCTTGGTCCATTACAAAGACCCGATGTGGTGCTGAATTCATTGCCTTATTTAAATTTTCTACTTTTTAACTTTTATGTTGATTTAGCTTAATTAAAACATAGTTAAAAATTGCTGATACTAATTTTAATTTACGATATTAATAATTAGAATTAAATTGAATTATCGTTTAGTTGATGAAAATATATTCAAACACCATTAGTGCAACTTTTTACATAAAGTACTCATGATATGCTCACTTTTTTCATTTCTAAATATAGTCATATATAGTCACAGTATCAGTACTGAACTAGTTTTCAAGGTGTCAACATCTAACTAATCGGATTAAATTTCATTCGAACAAATAGCATCTAAAGTGAAATTCTTGTATTGCTTGCAAAAGCTTTTGCCAGTGATAATTGAATTTTGGACTGAAAGTGGAATTACGATTTTAGGATTCGTTCGTTAAATGCTGTTTTTATAGCCGAGCGAAATTTAGGCTGGGTTGGGCCTTGCAAGTTTGGCCGGTCACAGATGTACCCGTGGGGCATATCCTTCACGTAAAGTTATGTTTTTTTTATCTCTGATCTTTATTTCTGATTTAAAATTGACGATAATATTATTGAATTATTAACACAAATTCAAGCACTTAATTTGAAGTTGAATATTATTGACCCGATGTTAAGGCAGGCCATTTCAATGACGTCGGATGTGGCTTAGTTTGGAAATAAATTTGAAAATGTTGCGTCGTTAGTCCAAAATATTCAAAGGGAATCGTAGTTGGTTCGCAGAGATGTGTCAAATGTACGGGAAGAAGTTGGATTAGCACTGAGAAACATTCAGCATTTAGAAACTGACATGAAGCGAGGAAACGTAGTGCTTTATAACTTTTCGCCACAGCACAGTGGGTACTCACTTCTGGAAGATGTTGTCAGTGCTTTGATTGCGGGAATTCCGAATTTAAATCTCCGTCTTTTTTATTTGCGTGACGCTATCAGACTTAAAAGTTTAATGAGCGTCCGTCCTGTAGTGATCAAATGTGCAAGTGTTGCAGGGCTGGACTATGCATTAAAATCAGGTTTTCTTTTGCAAAGGTTGGGATTTTCAATTAGTCCTGATTACACGGAACGTGAGTTGATTGCCAGAAAAAAACTAAAAGAGTCTTTAGAAGATACAAAGACTGAGGGTTTTGTTGATGTGAAATTACGAGGACTTAAGTTGTTCATCGGTAACCAGGTTTTCATGTATAATTACACAAGCGGCCTGGTTGAAGAACAAAAACGTAACACCGCTCATGACAGTGTAAACCCTTCTAGTAGAAACCAAGCTGAATCCCCTCCCCCCTCCAGAATAGTTCCCACTCGGTGCCACCACCAGATACGGGCATGGTCGGTCGGGAAATCTATAGCAACATGCCGCCTGAAGACGACGGTAGCTTGGCATATCCGTCTAATGCTAGGACTAGATCTGAATTTTCGGCAACGGTTGTATCTTTTAGTTCCGCGACCTCTGGAATGGGGGACGAAGATCGTAATTTAGTGATGTCTTTAACAGAAACCCCAGCTGCAGGGGGATCACAAGCTATCTCAGCACTAAAGCAGCGTAATCCCGCAAATCACTCGAATGCGGAAATTATTAGTCCTGATAACAACGAACCAATGAGGGTAAACCGCCCAAGACCCGCAGAGTATAGTGTCAGAGTAAACTCGGGTGATGATGACGCTAAGAGGGCAATAGTACCAAAAAAACTTTTCCGCCCAAGACAGCGAGAACCGACGATGGGAAATGAGGCGGTATAGGGAAATTTGGGCCATGGTGAAAATTCTCTATTAAATGTGTCACATTGGAACATACAAGGGTTCACGCAAAATAAGTTTAAGGACCTGGTTGAAGCTTGTAGTCCTCAAGTTATTTCTCTTGTAGAAACATGGTCTGGAGAAAATATTATAGTTAAGAATTATAGTTGTTTTAGTGCAAATCGTAAAATGTCGAGAAATGGTCGTTATTATGGAGGTGTATCGTTGTTTGTTTCAGATGTTTTTTTGTCATCTAATGATGTGATCCGGCTAAGAAGTGAGTCTTGTAACTTAGTTTGGGTAATAATTTCACGGGGGAAAAGAAGTCATGTGTTTTGTTCTGTGTATATCCCTCCAGAAAGTAGTTCTTTTTCGGATGAGGATACATGGGAGATATTTAAAAAAGAGTTGTATATTTTTTTGACAAAGTTTCCTGCTGATGGCTTTATTCTTTTAGGAGATTTCAATGCATACACTGGGGAGTTGCAAGAGCCATGGTCTTGCCAATTTGAAGACCATACCCACTCGGAATCTCGTCGTGATGGAATGGGTGATGAAGAAATGGATGAGATCCCTCCAAGGACCAATAAGGACCATCGCCGAAAAAATAGGCAGGGAAGTAAACTTTTGGAAATTTGTGGTAAGGAAAATTTTATTATAGTTAACGGGAGGATCGGGGAGGATAAAGAGCGGGGAGAGTTTACTTGCTTTTTTGGGAAGTATCTGAGTGTAGTAGATTATATAGTTGCAAATAAGTCTCTTTGGCCGGATTGTGCTTGTTTAGGGGTGGTCCCGGTTTTGGGTTCTGATCACCTGCCGATTATGTTGTCTTTGAAAGTGTTAAAAAAGAGGGCATTAAAAAGGTCATTGGGGGGTTTTAGGAGCAAGGTATTAGAAGAAGGATTAGAAGTTAGAGATCCATTGAGGCTAGAATCACAGGAAGAAGAGAAGGTTAAGGTTAAGCTGTTAGGACATGAATTTCAAGCAGGACTAGAGAAGGGAGAAATATTGGCAAATGAAGGAAAAATAAAAGAGTCATTAAAGGTATTAATTGATAGTTTGTATGAAGTAGGTGTTACTACAGCTCAGAAACAACCACGGAAGTTAAATTGTTTTTTTTGATGGTGAATGCGTAGAGAAAAAATCAGAGTTGGTGCAAACATTGGAGCTACTGAGACAATGTTCATATGAGGAGAGGTAATATCTTTATAATATGTATAAAAGCCGAAAAAAAAGAGTATAAGCAACTGTTAAAAGTGAAGAAGTATAAATTTCAATAGGAAGAAGCAGAGAGAATGAAAAGGGAATTTAGGAATAGTAACAAGAATGATTTTTGGAAAATAATAAAAAAATCAGTTACATACACTTCTGACAAGACGAGTATCCCACCGGCGGAAAGTTGGCCAGAATTCATCGAAAGCAAGATGACAGAAAGAGAGGAAACGGATAGCCTGAGTCGGTGGGTGGTTGGCGAAAACCTTGCGGAATTCCCTCTAAAGGAAGAAGATTACAAACTACTGCAGCCTTTCACAGGTGAGGAAATATGGAATTCACTAAAGAAGATGAGAGGGACCTCAGCACCAGGAGTTGATGGCATCCCAACAAGGCTCTGGAAGTGGTCTAGGGTATATTTGTTGCCTTTGTTATCAACGTTATTTTCAAGTGTCCTTAGCAAGTTGGTTTGGCCTCAACAGTGGAATATTTCAATAGTTTTACCACTTTTTAAAAAGGGAGACCGAGCTTTGAATAAGAATTATAGAGGGATTCATTTAGGAAATAGCCTTAGTAAATTATTTTGTAAAGTGTTAGTGGCTAGATTAGATAGTTGGCTTAAAGAGTCAAATAAGTTAATAGAAATTCAGGCAGGGTTTCGAGAGGATTATAGTGGGGTAGATCAGATATTTATTTTGTATGGGCTTATTAGGAAGTATATGAGGAAAAGGGATGGTAGGCTATACGCAGCTTTTTTGGACCTGCAAGGTGCGTTCGATGAAGTTTCACGAGATTTGTTAGTAGAAGGACTTATATAGTTTGGGCTGTTAAGAAGTTTTGTAGGATTCGTTGTTAAAATGTATTTGGTTGTTAGAATGGCATTTAAGGTAGGAAAGTCTTACTCTAGGGCAATTGTCAGTAGGTTAGGGATTAAACAAGGTTGTACAATTTCACCTAGGTTGTTTTACCTGTATCTTAATGATATAGAAGAATATATGGTAGGGCAGGGAGCCCCAACTCTAAATCTGTCTGCAATGCAAGTGTTCGCTCTGTTATTTGCGGATGATATAGTATTGGTGGCTAAAGATGGGCCTGACCTTCAAAAACTGCTAGGAATGGTGTCCTCATACCTAGATGAGAAGCGTTTGGTCCTAAATGTCACAAAGTTAGTAGTTATGGTATTTCGACAACATGGAAATATAGAGGAAAGGTTTAGTGTAGGAGAAGAAGTGCTTAAACTAGTTGAAGATTTTGTTTATTTAGGATGCAAGTTTACTTCAAATGGTAGGTGGAAAGGGCAAATTAATTATGTAGCTAGTAAAGGTCTTAGGGCTATATGGCTAGTTTTAAAGAGTAGTGTTTTGAAAGTAGGCCTGACAGACCTTAGGCTTCAGAAAAGGATATTCCAGACTAAGCTAGCTTCCGTAATGTCTTTTGCAGCAGAGGTGTGGGGCATGGAGAAGGCGGATAAGGTAGACCGGTTACAGTTGATGTATTTTAAGCGGTTAATGGGGGTTAGTGATAAGTTTAATCATTTAGGATTAAAAGGTGATTTAGGTTTGTTATCATTAAGGGTGGGAAGGTTAGTGCGGATAGTAAATTATTGGGAAAGGATTATATATCTGCCTAGTAGGAGGCTAGTAAAGAATGCATATGAGGAGATGCTAGTAGATGGCAGGAAAAGTTCTTGGCCAAACCGGGTTAAAGAGACTATTGATAGATGTGGTTTTAGTGAGTATTGGAATGAGGGGAAGGGGCTAGGTGTGGAAGTGGGGCTAGTTGCGAAAAAAGTAAAGGATAGACTAATAGAGCAGGAAATTCAAAGGTGGCAGAATCAGAAATCATCCTCGGCGTCCCTGGGGCTGTATGGGCTGGCAAAGGAGGTTTGGGGGGAGGAAGTTTACTTTAAAGCGGGGATGAGTAGTGAGGATTTAAGATGGGTAATTTCGGTTCGTGGTAAGTTTTTGGGTATTGGTGAAAGGAGGAAATATATTGGGAATTTTAGGATTAAAAATGGTCCTTACCAGTGTCCTATGTGTGGAGAGGAGGAAGATCTTATCCATTTTATGGGTACATGCCAGGAGTTAAGAAATTTGAGGAGGGAAGTGTTTTCAACTGATTTTGGAGGGGTGGATTGGCTTGAAAAAATTTTTTAAAGTAGAAATTTTGATGATTTTAGAAGGTTGGGTAAATTTGTAAGAGTGGGTATGGCACATAGAGAAACTTTTTTGATGAATTCTGAGTAATTTATTGTGTGTTTTTTTGTATTTATTTTTGTTTTGTTATTTTGCCATGGCCCGAAAAGGCTTTTGTTGCAATAAATATCTATCTGTCTATCTATTTGATAAATAAGTTAGTTGTTTATGTATATAGTAAATTATAAATGTTTGGTCGGGGGCAAAACGTATTTTTCAAGATCTAAGGAGGGAAAGGGTTTTTTTTTCAATATTACTACAGAAAAAGTCATTTTCAATGGCAATAAAAAAAAAGGCATTTTCAGAATCTAGCGGTAGGACGTAGAATCTTGGTTGGGAGGGGTGCAAATAACATGACAGTTTAACCAAACAAATTTTTATCCAACTTAACAATTTTGCATGAAATTCTATTGGAATATAAAAGAGATTGAAATTTACTAGGCCATTTTGTCCGGAATTTTACCAAAAAAACCCTTATGAAGGCAAATATTATAGCAAACTACAGATTTTACCTATTTGACTTTATTAGCCGAAAATGTAGAATATTAATTTACAGGTGAGTTTTAATTCAACTATACTAGTGAGTGGAGTTCTTAGAAGCAATTTTGCCTAAATTTTCAAAAAAAAATTTAGGGTTTGGAGCTCATTGTTGATTCCTTTGTTATTTAGAAACTTTTTAATCATATTGGTTTAAATTATATAGCATATAACATTTTTGGGAATAATTTTAATTGTGACGGAAATATTATGGGTTGATTTCAACTGGAAACTTACGAACACAATTTGGAACTTGAGTCCCCTTATGAAGGTCAGTGTCATTAGAAAATAAAATGTTGCTTATTTGCTCATAATGTACAGTTTTGGATTTTTTTTTATAGAAAATAGAATTTTTGAAGCAATTTGTCTTGAATTGTTCTAAATAGTTTGGAGATTGGAGCCCTTTGTGAAGGCCAATGGAGTTTACAAACAAGGGGACCTTGAAGATTTAATTTCTACTTATTATAGAGCATATAATTGTTTGGTACAACATCTACAAACATCAAAAAGCATTCTGTTTGGCATTTCTACTTTCCAACAATAGAGCATGCATACTTTGTGCAGTAGTAAGAAAAGTGGAGATGTGCACACAGTTAATCATCACGTTTCATCTTCATTATTAACACAAGCTCGCCCTAGAAAATGCACAAAATCTGAATTATTTTTTATATGAAAATTACAAGCGTTTGGGAAATTAAAAGTGATTGGAAAACTTTTTACACAGATTTTGTACGAAAAGGTGATGGGAACAGTGGTGGGTCCAGAGGGGGGTGAGCACCCCATAACAAAGTTTAAAGTAGTGTAATTTACTTCATTAATGCAAATTTCCGTTAATTAAACTTGCTCCAAACGCAAGTTTTTTCGATCGACCTATTTTGCCCCGCCCCCCCCCCCCCCGAAAAAAAATCCTGCATCCACTCCTGCATGGGAAGCATTCATCTAAAGATGGTAGATGTGGATATTAAGGTCAAAGCCCATTGTCCCATAATAAAGATTAATCGAACATACTTCAAAAGGAATTCTTTTAGAACAGTGTTAAATATGAGCTTTCTATAATTTTGACTCCCTTAAAATAACATTCATGGGTCCGTGCTCCTCCCCCAACGAAAAGTAAGATGGTTTATCTACTATTAGTTGGCCATCATAATGATAAATCAACAGCATGATTATTGGCAAAATGATTTTAAATTAAAATCATTAATATAATAACACTCTCCTTTTTCTTTAGGAAGGGGGTGGTGAAGTTTTTATGTAAGCTCCAAGGCTTCATTTAAATATTTTATTATATAATGAATTTAAGAATGGAAAATTTCTTAGGTTGTAGTTTTTAAGTTGCGTTCCTTAAGTTGTAAAATTCCATTTTGTTATGGTCTTGATGATGGACATGACAAATGAAGTCAAAAATTGATTGCTCAACAAAGACCTACAAAACAAAAGAATTACAGGTATAAATAAATCAACCATTAAGTTTTTTTTACTTAATGTAAAAAAAAAACTAAGTTAAAAAAAAAAGAACTCGCCTGACACTAAGTTTCAAAGCTTAGGGAAGCACACAAAAGAACATTTTCAAATAAATAAAACATGTATAAGACGGGCATGGTTGGGACCTTAGAAGCTTCTGAATATGTCTAAATTAAACAAAACTTTTAAACCTGTCATACTTTTTTTTCCATATATAAGTAGGCAAAAAGTGAGCTTTTGCATAAAGCTTTGTCCCATTTTTTAAAGTAGATAGGAGGGCACAATTTCCTTAACTTCTTTGACAGTAGGTTAAGGTTTTACCAAAGGAGGATTTATCACTAAAATAAAAATGTTTACTGTTTTATTTGTCAAAGGGTAATTAAGAGCTAGCAAAATTCTTACGTAAAAAATCTTCTCCCTTGTTACAAGGTTAAGTTGTTGTACTGTATATGAACTGAAAAGGTTTACCATTACTATTCCCTTAATATAAAACAGATATACTCTTTAATAAATGTTTTGAAAGTTGGTAGGGCGAATAATTTTGATAAAATGAAATTTTGTTATTATTTCCTTTCCGATTAAGAGTTTTCAAAATTTCTTTTTATCAAATTTGTGTAAAGGGAGGTTTCACCTTTTCAATTTTTTACAGTTAGTGAAGTTTAACTAAAGGCAAATATTTCAGGAAATTAAAATTGTTACTTGTTTCCTTTCTGAAGACTAATTAAGAAGTCACATCATTTCAGAATTAGGAAAACTTCTTTTTCTCCCCAAGAATAAATTATTATGTAGTTAATTCAATAATTATGAGACCTCACTGGCTAAGCATGACAAAACGAAAAAAGTCGTAGATTTAAATAATTTGTACTACAGATTTATCTGTAGGATTTACATATAGATTGAAAAAAAAAAAAATTTATATCATTCCCTCAAATTGGGAAAGGGTGTTCCATGTCATTAAGTTTTATCCTTTAAGTTCTCTTTTAATAACCTCTTTCCACCCTATTTGAGGATGATTTGCTTTATTTTGGCCGCAAATGAAGGGCCAAGAAGTATAACCTTTGGCAATCTACCATTTTTCGTAAAACTTGGCCTAGCCATTTTTGATTTTCTTTCATAATAATCTTTTAAAGTAGAATTGAACCAAATTTTTCATATATCTTACTGTATGATATAGGGTCACTTGAGCAAATATCTAAAACTATACATAGACATTTTCTACGAAAAATATTTAACAAATCTTCCTCAGACTTTCAATGCACCTTCGGTTCAGTCATATTTAGCCGTTTCAATACCGTGGATTCCAATATTCTTATCTTTGTTCACAGACTTGGCTCCTTAATCTTCAGAAATGTTTTCCAACTGGATAAGAACACCCTGCGCTTTGGCTACTCTACTATTTACATCTCTGCTGCATCCAACATATTTACTAGTAATGTTACCGAGGGAAGTGAAGGCTTCCACTTGATCAATTTTCTGTTACCTAACATCACCTCTTCGCCCTTCTTTATTTGTAGTCCAAACAACTTGCTATTCTTAATACCTAATTTTCAAATTTATTCTTGCACCTTGAGTTGTTGAAACTTCCAAAAATTTATTCATTTAAAAGTGCAAATAAAACAAATATCTTTATCTAGGACACTCAAATCATTTGCATAATTTAAGTCTAGAAGGGTTCTACCTTCCAATTTAATACCACGTTCTCCCATAGCCTTTGCTGGGCTTCTTAGCACAAAGTATATCAAAACAATTCTTATAAAAGGGACAGAACAAAATCTTACTTAGATCTTCATTCCACACCAATCCAACTATTAATCTTAATGCCTAAATTATCCGCAACAAGATTTTTCTGTACATACCACTGATCACTTTAATGTACTTGTATGGAATACTATAGAGACTTTCACTAAGGCTTTTATAATTATTTCTTTTCTATAGGATGATTAAGAGGATAAGAAATTACAAAGTTTTCACAAACTGAAGGGTGTGAATCATCTACGCAACTATTTTGACGTTTTTGCCAAAAGGCAAAATTCCGAAAAAAATAGGAATGAATAATAATATTATTTCTAAGGGAAAATTGAAAAGTTTTAACAAAGTGGAAAGGAATTTATTCTTTCCTAAACCTTTTGGACAGTTAGAAAAACATCCTATAATACTGAAGATTTGATCAAGTCAAAATTTCTTTCTAGAGACCAATTGGGAGGTTTCAAAATTTCACATTTCCACAAATAGGTATTTTTCCCCTAATTTTCACCGAAGGCAAACATTTCAACAGAACCCAAGTACGTGTTTATTCTCTTTCTAAAAGCTGATTAAGGGGCTTAAAACTTTTATATTCCTGCAAAGTGGAAAGAGGTTGAAAATGCTCCTCAACTTTTTTTTACAGTTCGTAAAAGTTCCGTCAAAGGCAATTGCTTCAGTGAAGTCCTAATGCGGAGTTATTTCCTTTCTAAAAGCTGATCAAGAGGTTGTAAAATTTTCAAATTTCTACGAAGTGGAGAGGAATCTAACCTACCCTCAAGTTCTTATATTTATAAAACTTCTTTTTTTTTAGATGTACATTTAGAAAACTTATATTTGAAAAAAAAACAGGTCAATCTTACAATAAAAATGCTTAGTTGTTTCTTTTTTAAATACTGATTAAGATATTATAAATTTTATATAGTTTCACACAATACAGCGAGATTGACCTTCTCCTAATTTTTTTTCAGATAGGGAAATTTTAGTCGAAGGAGAAAATTTAGTAGAATCAAAATATGCAGTTAGTTACTTTGAAGTGGTACTAAAATTTCCACATTTCTCCGAAGCGAAAAAAAGCACACCATCTCTTTAACTTTTGCTGCAGTTAGTAAAAGTTTCACCAAAAGATAAAATTTAGGTAAAATCAAAATGCGAAGTTATGTTCTTCCTAAAGCCTGATAAAGAGGCTTCAAAATTCCCACTTTTCTACAATTTAGAGAGGAGCGTACCCGCTTCCAAACTTTTTTTACAGTCGGGAAAAGCTTCACCAAAGGCGAATGCTTCGGTACAATCAAAATGCCTACTTATTTCCTTTCAAATGACTAATAAAGATGTTACGGATTTTCAACGTTTCCACACAGTGGAGAGGGATCAGATAAAAAATATATAATTATTTTCTTCCTAAATATGACGTTTGAGCTGCAAAATTTGCAGCTTGACACTGCTCATGATGTGACCATACCTGCTGAGTCTGTTGCAGATAACCAAGCTATGATCAACAAAGTAGCAACAGAGCACTATTGGTTGACCTCCAAATAAGTCTACCGAAGACGAAAACCTTCCGGACGGCTTGGTTGGATTCCCCCTGTGACCTAAGAATGGTAGTCAAATCGGGAACCTTCAATCGTTAATATACCCTGGATAAATGATGAACGCGATTGGAAAATCCTCAGGGTTAATTCGGAGTCGCATATAGTCCTACATATATGGAACGCCTTTCTGCAGCTTAAGAACTCCCTTTGGAAGCGCGGCAAAATCTTACTACGCACAAAGTACCGAGTCTACGGCGTCATGCTATTCTCTGTTCTTCTCTACGAATGTGAAACTTGGTCTCCTAAAGTAGCGGAAGCCTCGAACTTGAGCATATTCCTTCACATTGCCTACGATATATTCAAGGCATTTGCCTGTCAGACAGAGTCTCGGAGGACAAAGTCTGGTGAAGATTCACGGTCCACTTAATTGTCTCTGATGTTGCTAAAATGGGGTGCATGAGAACACATCAGGAGTATAGAAGAAAACTAGGATCGCGACAGTCAAGTCTAACCTTGAGCCTATTGGGGGTTCCGAAAATTAGAGTGACGTTTGAATCGTAACTGGCTTGATATCATGGAGCTTGCCACTATCGACCGAAGTCTTTGGAAATAAGAATGTTTTTGTCTGCTCCGCAACACCATAAGCCTGGATGCGGCTTGAATTTACAGCGAGTACAAGTAAGTAAGTAAATTTTCTTTCATCCGGTCACAAGTACAGGTTGCAACGTAAATTGGGATATGATAAGGTTTATCGGAAGGTTTTGCCTTCGCATATACGTCTTATAAGAGTTGTGTACGCTCTTTTAAAATGGAAAGGGGTTTTACTACGAGTACAAGTGACTAACAGCTTAAAACAGTAAAATATCTTAAATCAAATCCTGTGGAAGTGGACAGTTTATCATTTCGGGTGTTTAAGGCAATAATACATTATATTCTACCGTATCTGCTCTTTATAATAAATATTTAACTTGAACTAGGCAGTTTCGCTTATCAGATAGAATTTGCAAAAGTAACATTACTTTGTAAAGTTATCCTTAATATAGAAATTGAGAATTGGAAACCAATTTCTATTCTTTCAATGTTTTCCAAATATTAGAAAAAGTGGTTCATACAAGTCTCTATAGTTTCCTATAGGCTAATAGTTTGTTGAGTGAGACCAAATTTGGATTTTGCAAAGGGCCCTGACGGTGAATGCTTTGCAGCATCTTTTGGAATCAGTTGATATTGGCATAGCCAGAGGCGAAACATCTTTGTCTATATTAGTAGATATGCGCAAACCATTAGTCACAGTTGAATTTCAAACGCTACTAAATCTGATAAAGTCGTTGGGTGTCCGCAGAAAGTGCTTACAATTTTTAACAGGAAGATCTTTGAGTAACGGGAGTTCAGGAGCATTTCAAGTGAGGAGTGGACTATCACAAGGGTCAGTATTAGGTCGCTGCTTTATCTTATTTATGTAGATCTCATGCGTTTATACCCGAAATATGTACGTCTTACCTTGTTTGCTGATGATGCTATTTTAACTGTGTCTGTAAAAATGAATTTTGCATTGGAAAGGCTGGAGGTTTTCACTCCATTAAGTTGGCATTGTGTGAATATGTGCAAGATATTTTTATAACATTCTTCAGAGTTGGTGCTTCAATGGATGTTTCTGGCCTGGCAAATTTATGGTAAGCCAGACGAATAAGTTGATTATCTCCTCTATCTTTTTTTTTCATGTTGATTACCACATGACCTGGAAATATTACCCAAAGAGTCAGCCGTAGATTTAGCATACTTTGACGTCTACAGCATTTTCACCCACAGTTTACAGTTAGGATACTTCTAATTGTATACTATTTGAAGGTTCATCCTTGTCTCTTCTACGGTCACTTCCTGCGGAGCAATGAACTCTTATGCAGCTATAGAAGAGTAAATCTTCTACAGGGTAAAGCTGCTCGAACAATCTTCAGGCGCGTTCAGAATGTGCTTGATACCTGTGATTGTTTAGTGTCACTGAAGCTCTTTAATGTTGATCAGATAGGAGACTACCAAGCTGCAGTTTTGTATTTCAGGGCGTGAATGGATTTGGCCTCCGTGTTTTTTGAGAATATTTACCGAATTGATAGTGACCAGCCTGAATAACCTTCTGCTTTTTAATAACGACCCAGCTTTTTCGTAAGTTGATTTTCTTTATTTCAATTGCTCCTTGTTCGGCCTCCATTACTGTTACTGGACTGAAAAAAAAAATCACAGATGGAAGCGAACGTCTCTTGTAGAAAAGAAGACAATCTTTAAGTCCTGATTTGCAGTATATTGGAAGATAAGAATTTATAAGTGAATATACAACCGGTTGGACATCAGGTCCCAGGAGAATAGTAATAGGGCTGACAATAATATATTTTGTATTTTTCTTATGGTTTTCAGTTTTCGTTTTGGTCGAAACACTTGGGTCCAAGTTTTTCAAACATTTAACTAGTGAGGATTTGGGATGCATAATACGTATCTCAGTTTACACAATTATTATAAGGTTATCTCTTCGGGAATATTTGTTGAATATTATTATGGACATTAGAGGTTTTAAGGGGGCAGCGGGCGTAAGTGTTTCGGAGTAATTACGGTTGGATTTGTCATTATCTTTTTTATCTATATTTTATTTATCTAATATTGTTTTTAATTCATTTATTCTGTGACATTTTTTTTATAGCATCAATATTTTAGTTATTTTTTTGTAATAGGTTTAAGAGTGTTTGTAAAGATTGTAGCTATTTCTCTGTTTTTGTAATATATTTAATCAAATAGATAAAGTAGTGATTTTACAGATGGAACAGAGCCAGTGCAATTTTGGAAAGTCCTAAAGCAAAAATTAAAAGAATATATACAAAACTGGGGAAAAGAATCAAGAAGGGAAAGTAAAGCACATAAAAGACATCTTTATAGAGTATTAAATCAACTGAAGGAAGAGATTGACGAGGGGACGGAGGTGTGGTACGAGTCTAAAGAGGTTAAAAATGAATATCGAAACATTGAAGAAAAACAATTTGAGATTTGGAAACTGAAAAATAGATTGGCTGAAGAAGAGAATGCAGAACAAGTTTATCTAGCAATGAAAATTAAGGCAAAAAAGAGAAGAGAAAATAATAGAATTAGGGGATTAAGAAATAAGCAGGGAGAAGTTCTGAAAAATTGAAATGAAGATTTTTATAAGCAAATTTACACATTGCCAGATCAAGAACAAGATAGCGGAATGGATTTCTTAGCAGATTTTGAACCAGTTAGGAAGGTAAAGATCGAAGAGAATGATCTGATACTGCAGGAGGTAACCCGGCTGGAAACTGAAAAAATAATAAGAGGAATGAAAAATGGCATGTCACCTGGGGTAGATGGACTGGGATACAAATTTTATTAAGAATTTTCTCCGGAAATTGGGGATCTGTTTACTTTGGTGGTGAGAAGCTATGTTAAAAAAGGATATCCAGAGTGATGGTGTGGGCATAATACATCTCCTTTTTAAAGGAGGTGATAGGATAGACCTTCAAAAGTGGACGCCTATATTGGTTTCAAACAGTGACTACAGAATAACGTCCAATTTTTTTGCTAAGAGAATGGAGAATGTGATGCATGGAATCCTGGGAGGATATCAGTTTGGTGGTATTCAAGTAAAGAAGGCCCATCATATTCTCAACGTGTTGCATGACTTGTTGGTGCGCAGAGACGACAAAATGGCAACAAATAAGGCGTTTTCCGTAATGGCTTTCCTACTGTGTATGGATGTTGTCAAAGCGTATGACTCGGTTATAAGATCGATATTGTGGACGCTGATGAAGGAAAATTTTGGATTTGATCAACGGTTTGTGAAGTGGTGAAAAGGCTGAACGGTTTGTGAACGGTTTGTGAAAAGGCTGAAGCTTGAAAAGGCAGTGCGACAAGGGGGTCCGTGTTCCCCCTATTTATTCGAACTGTATATACATCCACTTTTTAAGTATGTTAAACGGCGGATACAGGGGATTGCCATTGCGATGAATATCTCCTTGAAAACACTGGCTTTTGTAGACGATGGGGTCTTCCTTCCTGGGAGTTTGGCTGATTTGATGGAAGTGGTGAGAGGAATAATAGGGTATGGGGAACATCTTTTGGTAAAAATACACAGAAAAAAGAGGCAGTTACTAACCATATGTGGGTGTGCAAGGTTAAATGATAGCGTCTAGGCATAGGAGGCTCAGTCAGTGAAAGTATTGGGTGCACTTTTCGAAAGAACGGTGAATGTGGAAAATTTGTGGGAAGAGCGTGTGCAAAAGATTGAGGGGTTGCTGGTTGCCCATCAAAGAACATACTTCCTGTCAATGTTTGAGAGAGTAGTGTATGTAAACACGTATGCTCTCCCATTGCTATTTTAGCTGGCGCTTGCTTTCAATTTTGAAGAAAAGTATGCTGAAAAGGTAGAAAGGAGTATTTAGTGTGTTGTTTGGAGGGGAAAGCTATAAAAGCTAATTATGAAAATGTTGCATGTGATCCGAGAAGAGGGGGTTCTCGGTGTTATAAATTTCAGAAAGGTGTGTAAGTCTCTGAGAATTAGATACTAACGTGAGATAATCTGCAGCAAATGGATTGAAGGTAAAATAATAAGAAGATTGACCTTACCAGTGATAAATACTTAGAAGGATGAACTAGCAAAACAAAAAATGATCAAGGATGTGCCAGAGAAACTCCATTAAGTAATATGGTGTATTCGAGAAATGAAAAATCAAGGCTTGCTGAGTGATCAGGTGAAAAATGCCGAAAGGAAAAAGATAGTGGATGGATATTTAGAGAAAACAGAAGAAGAAGAAGTGGTTTTTCACTTGAAAACAAAATAACCATTTATGAATTTTAAGCTATCGTTTGAGAAAATGCATAGTGTACCATATAGTCAGTTTATAAAGGAATTTATGCTTCTGTTTATTCATTAAATAAAAAAAAACAAGTTTGTTAAACTGAAAGTAAGGAGCGACATTAAAACTTAAAACTAACATAAATTATTCCGTATATGAAAGGGGCTGGCCCCTCTACAACGCCTCGCTATTTACGCTAAATTTTTTTATTTTTTTAAAAAATAAATTTGTGAGACGTAGTAAAACTTTAGCGTAAAGAGCGAGGCGTTGAGGAGGGAACAGCCCCTTTCATATACGGAATAATTTCTGTTCGTTTTAAGTTTTATTGTCGCTCCTTACTTTCAATTTAAAAAACTTGTTTTTTTTTATTTAATTTTTTAAAGTTTTTGAATAAATGCAGGTTTTGATCTTGGCTCACCGTACATGAATAATTAAAACAAAATTTTCATATTAATTTAATTTTATTTAGTTAAATGGCTTTCTCGAAACTTGTTTAATTATATTTACGAACGTTTTTATTAGTAATAAATATACGTAACTTACGAATTAACTTACGTAACGAACTTCTATATTCATATATTTTCAATTTGTTTATTAGGGGGTTCGCCCCCTAGTCAATACCTTGCTCTTTAAGCTAAAGTTCGAATTTTGTTCCAATTCTTTAAAAATGACCGCTTAATCAAAAAGGCCGTTAATTAGAATAAATAGCTCTTATGAAAGTACTAATAAATCTTTGGCTTAAAGAGCGAGCTATTGACTACGGGGTGAACCCAGTCATATATGTGATATTTTCTGTTCGTTTGAAGTTTCAGTGTTGCTGCTATTGCAGTTGAAATAGTTGTTTTTTTATATTAAATTTCTGATCTTGCTTTAAATAATGGTGGGAAGTCCGGCGTCCCCTTCATAGCAATGTCCCTTCCCCCATGAGAACTTCCTTCATGGAAAGATCCTCCCCCAGACCCCCCAAACCACCCCCCCCCCACTACCAGGAAAAATCTCCCCTGAAAACGTCTGTATACTTCCAAATAACCAATACTATATGTTAACATTGAGTAAATTTATTAACATTCAGTCCTCCGCCCGGAAAGTTCGGGGGATTAAGTCATCCTAAAAGGTAAACTTATTATATTTTTGAACCTGTTGAACAAAATGGCTATTTCAAAATTTTGATCAGGTGACTTAGGGAAAAATATCAGCATTGGATGGGGGCCAGTTGCCCTCCGTTTTTTCTTGTCTCTCGGAAAAGTCATAAAAAATCACAATTGTCGTTCCAAAGAGTCCTCCCACGATATTCTAGGACAACCGGGCCGATACAATTGCCCCTGGGGAAAAAAAAAACAAAAAAACAAATAAACACGCACCCGTGATCTTTCTTCTGGCAAAAAATAAAAAACTTCACATTTTTATAGATGGGTGCTTGAAATGTTTATTGTTGGGTTCTCTTATATGCTGAATATGATGTCGTGATTTTTATTAAGGTTCTACAACTTTTAGGGGGTGTTTCCCCCTTTTTTCAAAAAGCAGGCAAATTTTCTCAGCGCCTAACTTTTGATGGGTACAATTAAACTTAATCAAACTTATATATTTGAAATCGGCATTAAAATCTGATTCTTTTGATGTATCTATTTGTATCAAAATACCGTTTTCTAGAGTTTCGGTTACCATTGAGCCGGGTCGCTCCTTACTTACAGTTCGTTACCACGAACTGTTTGATGAGATACTGCCGTTTCAAGATCGATTAAGTCGTTTTACCCAAGTTGAAGGTCCAAAGTGCAAGGTTTGCGACGAAATAGTGATAAATGGCCTGAAGCACAAATTTTTCATTTGTAAATATAATGAAAGGAATTGTAGATAAGTGTGTTAGTGCCTTAAGAGATCGTGGAGTAATTTGGAATACGGAGGAAGATAAGATAAGGTTGATTTAACTGAATGTAGAAATTCCTGGAAATGAGAGGAGAGAGAGAGCTGTGGTGTTGATTGTGATGAAACTATGTGAATATGTATGAAAAGAAGGAAGAGGAGAAAAGAGATTGTGTTAAGAAGGTTTGGTTATGGTTGTAGCAGAATGATCGCGCGTTTTAGTGAAACTAAAAGGTGGAAAGAACGAGTGGATATTGAGTGGATGGAGTTGTTGGTTGAAGAGTTTATTGGAAAGATGTAGGTAATGGGTGAGGAGATACGTTGTGAGTGTGTGTTTCACTGTAAGTAGAAATGGATAAAACAGCGTTGCCAGTTTTTGTAATTTTGTTTTTTGTTCTGTTTTTGGAGTTAAATAGTAGCCAAAGTATAGTTAAAAGGGAAAAATGAAAAGATAAAGTTGAAGAGTAGTATCATTATAACTTTCTTTGAGGTGTTTGTAATTTGTAAATATGTTGGTGTATTTTTTTGTAAAAGGAAGTTCTACTGATAGATAATTTGGTTTATTTGTTTTATTACTATTAATTCAAATTAGTTTATTTTGAATTTCTTTATTATTATTATTATTTGTTTTTATAGGAGACACGTAGGGTCACCATCCGGAAGAGTTTAGAGGTATGGTAAGAAATAACCACCGTATGAAGGGCTTCCTGTTGGGGGAGGACGCCCTTTTCCACGGGAATGGCAAATTTTTGTCTTTTTTGAAGGTTTTTGGCAGTATATGGTGACTTGAAGTGTGTCCAGTTCGGCAACTATTTAATAAAAAAAAAGAGTAGGTGACGTCTAAAGTTAAAATTAGTTGTATTTTGAATTTAAAATGTGTCGTCACTGAGAGGAGAGAAGGTCGGATTAAAAAAAAAAAAAAAAAAAAAAAAAAAAAAAAGTAGATAAAGTAGTAGGTGAGTAGTAGGCGCAAAGGTGTCGCTTTTATTTTTTAAAAAAAAAAAAAAAAAAGTTTTTCCGAGAGAATAAAGAGCGAAGTTGAAACTTAAGACGAACAAAAATTATTACTTCAAAGCCTATCTAACATATATCAATGAAACTAGTACAAATAAATCAACTGGTCATATTTCCCTATGTTTGTAAGACTACAGAAAACTAGCGCTTTACTGAAAACGCTAAGTATAAAAAACAAGAATATTGATTTAGGACTCAAAATAAAATACTTAGCCTCAAAGCGACAAACTAATCTATAACGCTTTTCGTAGTCTAACACGAGCTGTGATATCAGTAACTTTCCTTATACAATTAAAATTATCTTAAAAACTTAGGCATAAAAATATTAAGTTTTCAGTCATTAAACAGCATAAAAAATAATAGATTGATTTATCGGGTAACATCTTGGTCTCACATTACTCGAAACGAAGAGCATATCAACCATAATATGGACTCTGGAGATCCAGTTATTTCTCTCTATAAAACAGAGAATTTCAAGTTGTGATACAAATTTTAAAGTGAGTCTGTAGTCTTAATACTTACAAGATCCTTCACTTCCTACTTGTCTACAAAATAATCATGAAATATCTTTTTCAGATCCAAAACAACAGCCAATCAGTGGACGTAGCTCATTGTGCAGAGGTGATGCCAAATTAAACGAAAAAATAAATAAATAAAGCAACAATCTAAAAAGGCTTTACTTTTATACTGTTAAAACTACCCTTAAATATTTATTTTTACCGTGTCAAAACTCTTATATAGTTTTCAGTAAAGCGCTAGTTTTCTGTAATCCTACAAACATAGAGAAATATCACCAGTTGATTTATTTGCACTAGTTGACTGATATATGTTAGATAGTTGTGATACAAATTTTAAAGTGAGTCTGTAGTCTTGATACTTACAAAATCCTTCACTTCCTACTTGTCTACAAAATAATCATGAAATGTCTTTTTCAGATCCAAAATGACAGTCAATCATTGAACTGAGCTCATTGTGCAGAAGTGATGCCAAATAAAACGAAAAAATAAATAAATAAAGCAACAATCTAGAAATGCTTTACTTTCATACTGTTAAAATTGCCCTTAAATATGTATTTTTACCGTACCAAAGCTCATATATTGTTTTTTTGGTTTTCAATAAAGCGCTAGTTTTCTGTAATCCTAAAAACATAGGGAAATATCACCAGTTGATTTATTTGCACTAGTTTAATGGATATATTTTAGATAGACTATGAAGTAATAATTTTTGTTCGTTTTAAGTTTCAACAACGCTCTTTATTTCCCTTGGAAATGCTTTGTTTTTTAAATTAATCTCTGCTCGTTTTTGACTAAAATTTAGTTTAGAAACAACACTGTCATGATTTTTTTTTTTTTTTTAAGGAAAATCTTCTGTTCATTTTAAATTTTAATGTTGCTCCTTACTTCAAAACTTTTTTTTTTTATATAGTTTCTAATCAACTCCAATCTAGGGAAAAATAGTGTCGTTTCTTTTTGTAATTTTTTTTAAAGAAGATATAGAGCTTGAATTCTTTGTTTTAAAAAGTTAAATTTAGCAGCACTTAAGTAAGTAGCTCCAGGCGAGTAGCTTTGACACAAAAGGTTAACTAAGTGGTTATGTTTGAATATCAATACGCTTGTAAAAAATCTTACTAGCTCAACAGAAATGTGCCTTTAGGATTAGAGAGTTATATGGCTTGTCCCTAAATATAAAAGCCATTCATCACTTACAAATAATTGGAAATTCCAAAAAAGATCATTTCTTGTGTAGGTACGATAAATTGTATTATAAAGTAAATTTATTTTCATTTCAAAAATTTTGGGAAGAATTACCTGAATTCTCCTGCAGAACTGTCTTCATTTGTTTTTCTTCTCTTTAGATACACAATCTTGTGTATGGAGAGAATATTACAGCAGAATTGTCAAGTAAAGAATTTGAATAAGTAAGTATAACAATAAGTAATCCTTCTTTTAATATACAGCTTTGAGCGGTTCTAGAACCACATGCCTACGCTTCTCCAACCACTAAGTGGTAAGGGGTTGTTGTTAGGAGTGTAATTTCCTATGGGACAGAGGGAGCAACTGCCTCACCCAGACCACAGTTTTTCCCCAGACCCCAGTCTCCTCCCCAGGTGAAATTTGGTTCTCCAAAAATATTGTCAAAATTAAGATAAGCCTGCATAATTCTGAAACAGGTAATTCTGAGCATCCACTGAGACAGGTCAGCTTTCTTTAGTACATATTTACCTTTTTTATTACTATATGGCCTATTTTTTAGTTTTCTCTGTCATTTTCACTGAATTTGGGAAAATTGGCTCCAGATTTTACACCCCCCCCCCCCACACACATGATTTTGACAAAATTACCCCATACATTGGGGTATGGAACCAGTGATCTACTAAGAATGTCGTTAAAAACCATAAACTGGATGACCTCTATTCCCTTTTGAATCAGAATGCTTGATAAAATACCTTCCCGAGACATGCTTTAAAAAATGAGTGCATCACATTTATAAAAACAATGAAATTACCTAAAAATGATCGTATAGAAGGGGACAAAACCATGATTGAAAAGAAAACAATTAGGAATCGAACCCAAGACACTAATTTGAAGTCCAACGCTGTACTAACAGAACTACGTCTCTAATAATCTGATTTGATATATTGGTTTCTGCACCTTAATTGTGTAGCTTATTTTTATTATTTTTTTTTACCCAAATTAATTCTTGAGATTCGCTCTTTTGACTATGTGCATGCACATAGTGTCTTTGGATTTAGTTCAAGTTTTTACTCAATACTGTAAATGGGGTAATGGTGTAGTAATAGTAGTTGTGATAGTTTTAGTAGCATTGAATGCATGCAGATATTGCCTTTTTGATCATCTCCCTTATTATTTCCTAAATTTTCCAAATTAATATACTGAGTTATTCCTGAGTTGCACTTTTTTGACAATCCGTATACACATAAAGTGTTTTGATTTAGTTTAACACTTTCCTCAACATTCCCTGAAAGTCTCACCTGAGTCCCTTAGTCTTATCTGAAAGTAAAGTTCAAACATGCATACCTTTCTCAGTAACATATATTAAGTGGAAACCATGAACGAATGGCCTAACTTACAGCCCTTGTCCTGAGGACTGTGGGGAGGTTGAAATCCCCAAAGACTCAATTACTGGACTTTTCAAAAAGCCTGAACAAAATAGTTCTCTTAAAATTTCTATCGGATATGATTTGGGGGATGATAGGCTTGGAGAAGGGGGCTGATTACCCTCCAATTACTTTTGGCTCTTGAAAAGGGCACTAAAACTTCCAACTTCCAATCAAATGAGCTCCATCCGATCCAAAGTTTATACAAGCACCCGTTCCATAAAAACCTTATATGCGTAGCTTATTAGGGGGGCATGGAAGAGGAACATCCGGGATGTGTTCTTGCCAACCTCCAGTTAAGGGTATTGGACCACAATCTTTACAATGATGATATCGTTATATACTTCCAAGCTTTTCAAACAGTCCGTAGTAACGAACTGTAAGTAAGAGGTGATCCGGCTCAATAGTAACCAAAAATCTAAAAAAAGGAATTTTGATAGCAATAGATACATCAAAAGAATCGAATTTTATGCTGCTTTTAGATATATAAGTTTTAAGAACTGTCTTAGAAGATATATAGTAGATACATCAGAAGAATTGTCTTATTATATTGATTCCAAATATATAAATTTCATTAAGTATAGTTATACCCATCAAAAGCTACGAGCCTGAGAAAATTTGCCTTATTTTAAAAAAAGGAGAAAACACCCTAAAAAAGTCATAGAATTTAAATGAAAATCCCAATATCAGATTCAGTGGATCAGAGAACCTTACTGTAGGGGTTTTAAGCTCCTATCTGCAAAAAAGTGAAATTTTGTATTTTTTGTCAGAGGAAAAATCAGGGATGCGTGTTTATTTGTGTTTTTTTTTCTTTTTCCTGGGGTTGATCGTGTCAAACCAGTGGTCCTGGAATGTTGCGAGTGGGCTCATTTGAACGGAAATTAAGAGTTATTTAAGTGACCCCTTTTTAAGTGACCAACAAAATTGGAGGGCAACTAGTATCGCTTTTTACAAAAAAACTGTATTTTCATTTACAAGCTATGGTCACCATTCTACCATCCGAGACTCTTGACCATTCTACAGTAGCCACAGTAAAAAGCAAAACTTCATTTCTCGAGGGTGTACCGAATATTGAACAAGTACCACTTCATTATTGTATTTTGGTTTTTCTGTTTTCCGCAGCTAGTTAAAGTATAGAACGAATAGTAAAGCTTATAATAACTGAATATTACTAGGACACTAAAATTTTGTAATAAAACCTTATTACTTTCCTAGAAACCAGCATCATTCATTTATACAGAAAAATTTACGCCGGATGAAGCTCGAATTCGACGCCTTGGGATTGCAAGGCCTACGCTCTACTGACTGAGCCACCAACGATTGTATATTATGAAAGAATAAACAGCTTGAGACAATATCGAAAACGAGTTATATAAAGGATCGATACAGTTCATTATAATAGGGGCCTATGCTAGTTTCATCTGATATAGCTGAAACCCTAGTAAAGAACAAAACACGGCAGAAAACACGGCACAAAACACGGCACTAACACGGCACAAAACACAGTCACTAAAAATTAAGATAATTCCATAAAAGATCTATGTAAAATAAATTCTATGAAATCGTTTGTAGATTTTTTTACATGTTTGCAATATTTGTATTATCAAACAGTTCGTGGTAACGAACTGTAAGTAAGGAGCGACCCGGCTCAATGGTAACCTAAACTCTAGAAAACGGGATTTTGATACCAATAGATACATCTAAAGAATCATATTTTAATGCTGATTTCAAATATATAAGTTTTATCAAGTTTAGTCTTACCCATCAAAAGTTAAGTGCCTGAGAAAATTTGGAAAAAGGGAAATTTTAGAAAAAGGGGGAAATACCCCCTAAAAGTTATAGAACCTTAATAAAAATCCCAACATCATATTCAGCGTATCAAAGAACCGTACTATAGAGGTTTCAAGCACCTATCTACAAAAATGTGGAATTTTGTATTTTTTACCAGAAGAAAGATCACGGATGCGTGTTTATTTGTTTTTTTACCCAGGGGTGATCGTATCGATCCAGTGATCCTAGAATATCGTGGGAGGGCTCATTGTAATGTAAATTAAAAGTTCTAGTGCCATTTTTAAGTGAACAAAAAATGGAGGGTAACTAGGCCCCCTCCCATGCTCTTTTTTTCCCAAAGTCACCCGATCAAAATTTTGAGATAGTCATTTTGTTTAGCATGGTCTAAAATATGATAACTATGTCTTTTGGGATGACTCAATCCCCCGAAGTCCTCGGGGGGAGGGCTGAAAGTTATGAACTTCACCCAATGTTAACATATAGTATGGTTATTGGGAAGTATGCACACGTTTTCAGGGGGGATTTTTTATGTTAGTGGGGGGGGACCGGGGGTTATGTGGGAGGATCTTTCCATTAAGGAAGTTTTCATGGGGGAAGGGACATTGTTATGAAGAGGACGCCGGATTTCCCAGCATTATTTAAAAAAAAATATTAGAAATTAAATAAAAAAAAACAAGATTTTTAACTGAAAGTAAGCAACAACATCAAAACTTAAAACGAATAGAAAATATTACGTATATGATTGGGTTCAACCCCTAGCCAATACCTCGCTCTTTAAGCCTAAGATTTTTTAGTACTTTCATAAGAGCTATTTATTCTAATTAACGGCCTTTGTGATTAAGCGGTCATTTTTAAAGAATTGGAACAAAATTCGAGCTTTAGCTTAAAGAGCAAGGTATTGACTAGGGGACAAACTCCCTAATATACGTATTAAAAAATATGAATATAGAAGTTCGTTAAGCAAGTTAATTCGCAAGTTATGTATATTTATTACTAATAAAAACGTTCGTAAATAAAATTAAACAAGTTTCGAGAAAGCCATTTAACCAAATAAAAGTAAAATTAATATCCAAATTTTGTTTTAATTATTCATGTACTGTGAGCCAAAATCAAAACCTGCATTAACTCAAAAATAAAATAAAAAAAAACAAGTTTTTTTTAACTGAAAGCAAGGAACGACGTTAAAGCTTAAAACGAACAGAAATTATTCCGTATATGAAAGGGACTGTCCCCTCCTCACCGCCTCGCTCTTTACGCTAAAGTTTGACTTTCCAACAACTCTATTTTTGTAAACAATAAAAACTTTAACGTAAAGAGCGAGGCGTTGAGGAGGGGACAGCCCCTTTCATATACGGAATAATTTCTGTTCGCTTATAAGTTTTAACGTCGTTCCTTACTTTCAGTTAAAAAAAACTTGTTTTTTTTTATTTAATCTACTTAAGAAGTGACACCAAAAGCGTTATTTTTGTCAGGGCTTAATTTTTTATGGGGTAAGGGGCAATTTCCCCTTCCGGACCCCAGTCCCCCCTCCCCAGTGCCCAGTCCCCCCCCCCCCCCAGCTAAAATTTGTTTTCTTCAAAAATCTCGTCAAAACTAAAAAAAAACTGTATAATTCAGAGAAACGGGCCAGTTTTCTTTAGTATTTTTTTGCATTTATAGTACTATAAGGCTTTTTTTATTTCTCATTGACATTTTCACTTGATCTAAGAAAGTTTGGCCCACCTTTGCCCCCCCCCCCCCCCGGGTTTTTACGAAATTACCTCCCTGTTTTTAGAACTATATCACACTTACGGATAGTAGAATCGATAAAAATCATGTAGATATGAGCAATAGCTTTCAAATTAGCCATTAAACCTCACTCTAAAAATTTATGGTAGCCTAGTAGCCCCAGCTTTTCCACTTGAGACAAGACACCCAAAATGCCGTTTTTTAGTGCCATTTGGAACTTACTGACGGTGGAATTTATAGGAAGGAAGAACGTATATATGAGAAATATTTTTTATATGAGCAACTAAAAATTTGTCTAAGATACAAGCGATACCGAAACACTTATCCTCACTAAAACCATATATATTGGACCTTTGAACTATGTTGAACAATATGGCTATCTCAAAATTTTGATGGGAAGACTTTGGCGGGAGGGGGCCTGTAGGGAGGGGAACTAGTTGCCCTTCAATCTTTTTTATCACTTAAAAGGGCACTTAAAAATTTAATTCCCTTTCGAATGGGCTATTACACATCTCTCTATGATGATTTGGCCACCCCCTAGCTCTGGTAGAAAAAAAAGAATAAAAAAGGAGACAGATCAGTGTTACCAATACAAAAAAGCGATTTTTTTTGCTGTTCAAGGAGGGGAGCTTTAATTTTCCTCGGAATGGTTTTCAATCATTCTGATTCCAATGGTACACTTTTCATTTTGATCTGACGCCATTTTCGAGGGGTATCAGGCTCTTTTTTGAAATGAGCATATATTTCTTTTTGCAATAAACTTTTACTTCTAAGACAAACCGAAATAATAGTTACCATTCCTGGATTAGTGTTAGATGGAAATTTTTTTTCACTCGGTAGCTTTTTTCTAAGCGTGGTTTTTAACTTTTGGTTACTATGGGCTGTGGTTCACTCTTGACTAGGTTGCAGCTACCGCTGCAACCATGATTTATTCGTAAATATTGAAAATAAGAACTTGAACTTGTTATCCATAGAATGCATAAGTCTTAGTTCCACTCTTTATCGTTTTTCTGCTAGTTCAACCAGCTTTAGAATACAAATTTACCTCCTACGTGATATTTAAACATACGCCAATTTTTATGTACTCTAATGCTACATTTACTCATACTTATGCATATTCTCTTATGCATAAGTAGCCTTATTTATTGTAGCTTTATTACAATAAATAAGGAAGTTGCAAACGCTGCATAATCATTTCTTTCTAGGGCTATTTAAGCGGTTGCGAAATATCTACATATGGGCAAATTCTCTCCTATCCCCTGGTCCTTATGCAGTTGGTACTTGCATATGCTGCGTAATCATTTCCTTTCTAAGGATAAAGTGGTTGCGAAATTTGCCCATATAGACAAATCCTTTCCCGTCCCCTGGTGCTTATGAAGTTTGTAATTAATACAGGCTTATCTGAAGGTTTTACTATTATTATTATTATTAGTGGTGGAAAATTGTACTAGACACATTAATAACTGTTCTCAGAGTCAAGTACATTACAGTTTTAGACCAGAAAGTTAAATACACCATAAACTATTTCCTTTCTAAAGGCTGATTCATAGGTTACGTAATTCTTCCACGTGGGTATAACCTGTCTAATTCTAAGGTAACGTGATTTTGCAGTGTGTAATTAGTGCAGATTGATCTTTACCAGAAGGTCTTACTAATGTCAGAGATGCGCAAAAATATGATCTTTAAATAGAAAGAAAAAGTTTCTATATATGACAGAGAAGAGCAGTGTTAAGACTACTAAATTTTTGTTTTCGTAAATCAGTGGGTTGTCACCCCTTCAAGCCCACGGTTCTTTACACAGGAGTTTAAGCACAGAGAGAAAGATGGTCTATTTGTAATACATAATGTGACTAAAAAACTTCTCATTCTTGTTACTGACTTAAATTTTCACATAAGAATACCATTCAGGTGATAATAATCTTTTGGACAATATAGATAGTTGTCAGCAAACGGAAAATAGAGTTCGTTTTATTAAAAAAGTTCGAGGAGTATTTTGAGACAGCCTTTAAGGGATGCGTCTTTTTTTTCAGCAAAAATGCTTGTAGGGACATATTATTTCAAACGTTTTGATGACAACTAGAATTTTAATCTATGGCGAAGAAACAAGTGCAAGTTGTAATTTGCTCTTACACTTCCCATCCTCAGAGAGACAAAAATATAATTTAGGCTTTTTTGTTTTAAATTCACTGTCTAATTTTCACCCACACACCTTGTTTTAATTTTTTTTTTAACTTAATACCAATTGTTCTAGCAAAACTAGAGTCGGTCCTTAATTGCTGGGATCAGGCCTCTTTGAGCTTAAAGCTAGGGTAGCAGCTAGCAGTTTCCTAATTTTGGTACCCTACAAATTCAAAGGTGTCTAAAATCAAGGATACCTATTGTTAATTTTAATACTAAGGAAAATCAATAAGGTAGCTTAGAAGATATAGAAGAAACTCAATTTAAAAAGTTTAGGAGGTTATTCTCTGTTAAAATTGCTATGCTAGGCATTCAGAAGTAAAAACACAAAGGGAAAAAACTGGGGAAACATCTCTTGGTATACTAACTTCAATCCCTCCCAAAGACCAAAAAAAGTAAAGTCGTAAGAAAAAAGTGTCAAAAGTTGCACCACATTCCGCATTGGTGTTTACTACAGCGCCATCTATTTTATTTCTGGAGTTTTCTTAGGTTATAGTATTAAAAGGCTTAAACCATACGAAGGAGCACCACTCCCAGTAAAGCAAGCCTAATTTAGTGGGAATATAAGTAGACTATAATAAATGGTAAGGTTTTACGGCCTGTAGATATGATTACCACTGAAAATAGGTACGCTACCATCGAGAATAAAACATATCTTTTTGTTATAGGTTAGGCTGTTATGAATAGATTCATATAAATTTGAAGCTCATGAGAATCTTATGGTTTTACGTTCAATAAGAGATGGTCCTACTAGAGTCAAATGCACCAGATGGCCAAATTTACACCACCAAATGGTCAAAAGTGGTACTTTAAATGGGCACTGTAACAATTTGCCAATACCCTACAATCATTGGGGTTCAAAATCATCAGGGGTTGTCGTGTTGAAACTGAGGAAAGAAATAAATTAAATTGAGCTTTGGTTTTTTTGATGCCACTTATGTTATTACAATTACTTTAACAGCTGTTACTGGTGATTGGAATGCGTCAATTTAATTTAAGTGTGTCGTTGTGATTACGAAGCCAAGTTAAGATGCCCATGTGCAGCATCTTCAAATTTCTTTGACCTCTTAAAATTTGATTATATCTTATGTAACTGGTGTGTGCGATTTGTAAAAAATATGAAACTGAAGATTGTCGTGATGTTGAATCAAGTTTTTTATTGTTTAAAAAAAATAGAGTTGTGAGAAAGTCGAACTTTAGCGTAAAGATCGAGGCTTTGAGGATGGAACAGCCTATTTCATTCACGAAATAATTTCTTTTTGTTTTAATTTTTAATGTTGCTCCTTATTTTAAGTTAAAAAAACTTGTTTTTTTTTATTTAATTTTTGAAAGTTTTTGAATAAATACATGTTTTGATCTTTGCTCACAGTAGGCTACATGAATAATTAAAACAAAATTTTCATATTAATATACTTTTATTTGGTTAAAAGGCTTTCTCGAAACTTGTTTAATTTTATTTACGAACGTTTTTATTAGTAATAAATATATGTAATTTACGAATTAACTTACGTAAGAAACTTCTATATTCATATAATTTTAATAAGTTTATTAGGGCGCTCGCCCCCTAGTTAATACTCTACTTTTTAAGCGGAATTTCAAATGTTGTTCCAATTTTTTAAAATGACCGCTTAATCATAAAGATCGTTAATTAAAATAAAAAGCTCTTATGAAAATACTAAAAAATCTTTGGCTTAAAGAGTGAGGTATTGACTAGGGGGTGAACCCAATCATATATGTAATATTTTCTGTTCGTTTAAAGTTTTGATGTTGCTGCTGTTGCAGTTGAAAAACTTGTTTTTTTATATTTAATTTCTGATCTTTTTTGAAATAATGCTGGGAAGTCCGGCGTCCCCTTCATAGCAATGTCCCATCCCCCATGAAAACTTCCTTTATGGAAATATCCTCCTACATAACCCCCGACCCCAGGCACGTACGCAGGAATTTTTTTCGGGGGGGGGCCAATTTGTTTCGGGGGGGGGGGGCAAATCCTTCAAACCCATTATTCTGTGAGAAAAATCAGAAAATTATAGGAAAATGAAAAAAATCGTGAGATTTCGGGGGGCCCGGGCCCGGAGCCCCCCCCCCCCTGCGTACGTCCCTTCCCGACCCCCCTCCCCCTCCCACTACGAGAAAAAATCTCCCCTGAAAACGTCTGTACTGTATACTTCCCAATAACCAATACTGTATGTTAACATTGGGTAAAGTTCATAACTTTCAGCCCTCCTCCCGGGAACTTCGGGGGATTAAGTCATCCTAAAAGACATACATATAATATTTTCGACCATGCTGAACAAAATGGCTATCTCAAAATTTTGATCAGGTGACTTTGGGAAAACAATGAGCGTGGGAGGGAGCCTAGTTGGCCTCCATTTTTTTTTGGTCACTTAAAAAGGGCACTAGAACTTTTAATTTCCATTCCAATGAGCCCTCCCACGATATTCTAGGACTACTGGTTCGATACAATTACCCCTGGGGAAAAAAAAAATAAATAAATAAACAGGCATCCATGATCTTTCTTCTGGCAAAAAATGCAAAATTCCACATTTTTGCAGATAGGAGCTTTTAACTTCTACAGTAGGGTTCTCTGATACGCGGAATATGATGGTGTGCTTTTCATTAAGGTTCTATAACTTTTAGGGGGTCTTTCCCCCTTTTTTCGAAAATCAGCCAAATTTTCTCCGGCCTTAACTTTTAATAGGTAGGATTAAACTTGCCGAAACTTATATATTTGAAATCAGCATTAAAATCTAATTCTTTTGAAGTATCTATTTGTATCAAAATACCATTTTCTAGAGTTTCGGTTATCAATGAGGCGGGTCCCAATAACCAATACCATATGTTAACATTGGGTAAAGTTCATCACTTTCAGCCCTCGTCCTGGGGGCTTCGAGGGATTTAGTCATCCTAAAAGACATAGTTATAATATTTTCGACCATGCTGAACAAAATGGCTATCTCAAAATTTTGATCGGGTGACCTTGGGAAAACAATGAGCGTAGAAGGGGGCCTAGTTGCCCTCCATTTTTTTTGGTCACTTAAAAAGGGCACTAGAACTTTTAATTTCCGTTCCAATGAACACTCCCACGATATTCTAGGACCACTGGGTCGATACGATCCCCCCTGGGAAAAAAAACACAAAAAAAAACAAAAAAAACAACAACAAACACGCATCCGTGATCTTTCTTCTGGCAAAAAATGCAAAATTCCACATTTATGTAGATAGGTGCTTGAAACCTCTACGGTAGGTTTCTCTGATACGCTGAATATGATGGTGTGATTTTCATTAAAGTTCTATAGCTTTTAGGGGGTCTTTCCTCCTTTTTTCGAAAATCGGCCAAATTTTCTAAGGTGCGTAACCTTTGCTAGGTATTATTAAACTTGATGAAGCTTATATATTGGATATCAAAATTAAAATCTGATTCTTTCGATGTATCTAATGGTATCAAAATTCCGTTTTTTAAACTTTCGGTTACCATTGAGCCGGGTCGCTCATTACTTACAGTTCCTTACCACGAACTGTTTGATGTATTTAATTATATTTTGACGGGTATTATGGATCTGACTTGGGGCTCAAATCTGTCAAAACCATTGACTACGAATTTATGGACTTGAGGCAAAATTAATGCACCGAAATGGATGCTCCAAGCTTCTTTTGTCTTAAGCTGGTGCCACATATAGGTCGGCATTTGTGACTAACTTAAAGCTATTAAAATGTTACAAATTTCTTATTCCCGAATCATATAGCTTTTCTTCTTTGTTCTGAATCAATACACAACAGCTTTAAAATCGCTTCCAAATTTTGTTTTTCAATTTTTTTGCAAGACAGTGCAATTCTATTTTTATTTTGTCTAAACAAAAGCAATAGCCATAAACGATACAATGGTGGAATTCCACTGGCGATTAAAATTAATCAATAAGTAAGTTAAACCATAATTCAACTTGTTCAAAGAAGAGGGCTAAACAAAACAAATCTTCATTGTCTCCATTGCTTTTTGAGGGGCACTGATAAATCTACATATTTGAATAATCTGTTCTACGTAGAGTTGCAACTGTAAGAGTTGATTGCTTTTTAAGGGGCACTTATTTGTATTGAGACAAAGATAATAAGATTAATCCCTGAAAACTTTTTCTGGACGGTTTTTCTATATTGTTTGATATAGGTTTTAGAGTAACAGCAGGATGAATCTACATATTTAAATCTACAATATGTAGATTAATTTATATATTGTTAGACCGTTCAACACAAATCGTCATTTCAATTTTGAGTTGGACCTCGGGAAAGGACGTAATTGAAATTCATACCCTTTTGCTTCCATCTTATTGTTGTGTTTTCTCAGCAAGAGTAAGTTTATTATATTAGAAATCTTGACATTTTTTTTTAATCATGTAGACTTCAGGAAATGGGTGTTACATAGATTTAAAAAGGGGTTGGAAAAAGTTTGAGATTCTGGGGCCTCCTACTTAATTTCCCAGGACTGGGATGCCGACAAATCTTTTTTGGGCAGATAAAAATAGTCAATTCTCATAATTTTCGATGTTATCTTATCAAGACTCGGAAAGGTTGTTCAAAATAGGGATGAATTGATTTTAAAGAATATTGCCGTACTCTTCTGGATTTTGAATTTACAGGAGTGGTGGTGCTTATAGAAAATATTTATATATTATATTATATATATATATATATATATATATATATATATATATATATATATATATATATATATATATATATATATATATATATATATATATATATATATATATATATATATATATATATATATATATATATATATATATATTATTATATATATATATATATATATATATATATATATATATATATATATATATATATATATATATATATATATATATATATATATATATATATATATATATATATATATATATATATATATTTATATGTACCCATTGAACGGTCAAATGTGTACTGCTATGAAAAGTCTAGATTACTTATTTAATTAACTACAATTCAGCTACTTTAGGTGATTCAGGGCGACGATTGGCAAAGTTTTGCAACCAATGGTTGGAAGGTCGTCCTCTTGGATGGGGAAAAAAAAATTTTGCTTTGAGAATTTTCAGGAGTTGAACTGTTTCAGACTAAACAGTTGACAAAAATGTATAATTCTTTTCCACCGAAGGCTGATTAAGAGAGTGGGAGATTTCTATTTAGGTAAATCTTCTCCCCCATTCCAAGTTTAGGTTATTAGTCAGTGTGTAATTAATATAGGATATGTTGGAAAACATGATTTGCGCTTATGATCCGTATGGAAATTCCCTAACCTATAATGACTTGTGTTTACTGATATCATATTGAAAAGGCTCGTTTCCCCAGTATCTAAAGGCGTCAAGTCATCAATTGTCGAAGAGATAGGGAAGATTTTTTTGGAAAGGTTCCCAGGACTGAACTAATGTTTCTTTTGACCAGAGCGGATCTGGGACACAAAGGAGATAAAGAGGAACCTTGAGCTATGCATCCAAGAGAAAAATCCATTAGATATTATAACACAAATGGAACAATATTCATGTCTTTTCTTCCTTGGGCGGAAAGATCTGGCGCTCTCCAACACTTATTTTAAAAGAATTCGGATCCGGAGAATTAAGTAGCCAATGCAGCTTTCCATGAGTTGTATATTATCACAATCCAGCTTGAATACAACTAATATTTGGAGGACAGATAAGACCTGGTAAAGGCAGATCTGTGTCCCCTTTATTGATATTTTTTCTCCACTTATCATATAGAACAAGCACTTTAATAACTTCGGAGATGGCTTGTTTGATAACTAAAGAATGGTATATATGTTACCGTGAATGTCCAAAATCTGGTTAATGTCGACGTTCACCGGTGAATGTTCGAAATTCCTTTTTCTCTGCTTGGATTCAATTAGCTTTGTGATTCAGCTTTTTCAGTCCTGTGCAAGCTATGATGGTAAAAGTTAAAGTTAGGTTAGATTGTGTTAGTTTGGGTTAGGTTAAGTTAGATTATGTTAGGTTAAATTTTGTTCTAAATATTAGAAATGGGTTAAAAAACTAACTTAAGCTTAACTAAACCAATTTAACCTCGTCTAACCAAACCTAATCTAATCCAACCTAATGTGTCATCATCAAACCTTGCATTAAATTGAAAAAGTCGACTGGCAACGCTGACTAAATCCAAGGATAGATGTACAATGAAACATAAAATGTTCTTGTTAACCTTGCTCTGACTAAACATTTTTTGGGGCTCTTTACGAGCTTAAAATCCTCCATAAAAACAATCACATTTTAAGAAGATGGGGTTGAGAGATATCTCTCAAGAAAAAGTCTTATCTTGTTAGTTTAGACTTGTCACTCGTAATGCTTAACCAGGAGCATTCCTCTTTACCTGGCTTATGTAGATAGCATGAGGATTTATCTTCGGGATTGTTGCCTAACGTCATTCGCTGATGGCACTTCGGTTACGTTTTCAAGTCGTTGTTTGGATAGTCTTGTGTCGAAAGTTAATAATGTGTTGAGAAGTTTCTATGTTTTTACTAGTTTGAGTTTACTATCAGTAAATGTTGCCAAGACTAATTTTGTACTGTATTCTAGAGTAGGCAAGCCCCATGATATTGATGGTTAAATAATGAACGAAAATAAGCCTGTTGTGCAAGTTAGAGAAATCCGTCATTCGGGTTTTTACATTGATTGCAATCTATCATGGAAACATCGGTGATGTTGTCGCAACAATGGTTGCCCGTGGAAACTATTGCTGCTACTACCTCGGCTACTACTGGCAACTCACCGCAGCACCAAGTTTGACCCTAGATGAATGACCGAAAAGAACGATTTTTGGTAATCCGTCTTCCGTTATCCACTAGCCATCTCAATCTTAATCTTATTATAGCCCTGGAAAGTAGGATAAAGCCACATTTTTCGTACAGATTGTTAATTGATATACGTTCTGTGTTACAGATATAATATAATTCCTACGGGGATAGACTATTTCTTTCAACCATAAAACATTTGAAATTCCAAAAATTGTTTATTCAGAGGCAATTAAACCCTTGCAATGCCAGTGGATCCAAAATGATGTAAGTATCCCATTTCAAACTCAAAATTCATAGATGCATTTTTGGGGAAATGATGTGAAAGAATTTGCATTATCTTGGACCTACAAAGACGACCTTGGAACAATAAACCCCATAGCCCTTCCCCCCTTCTCTAGTTACGGGTAAAATTATATAAAAAACCTTTTTAAAAGAGAAGGATATATTCTCTTTTAAAAAGATATATTCTCTTTTAAAGATGCATTTCACAGTTGGTGATAACAAACTATAAGTAAGGAGTAAACTATACGTAAGTAAAGAGTAAACTATAAGTAAGGAGTAAACTATAAGTAAGAAATGTTAATAGCAGCCAGAACTCGGAAAAAAGAACTTAGGATAGCAATATAGACTTCAAACAGTTCGTTGTAACGAACTGTAAGCAACGAGCGACTTTGCCCAATATTAACCAAAGGCTCTAAGGAACATAATTTTGATAACAATAAATAAATCTAAAGAATTGACTTTTTATGTTGATCCAGAAATTAAAAATACATTAGATTAAATATTACCCATTGAAGACTAGGAGCCTGAGAAAATCTGCCAAAAGGCCAAAATAGCCCCTATAATATTAATTGATCGACGTGAAAATTAAACCATTAAATTCAGAATATCAGAGAACCCTCTTGTAGAGGTTTTAAGCTCCTATCTATAAATAAGCAGAATTTTACATTTTTTCCAGAAGAAAAATCACGGTTACGTGATATTTTTTCCCCATGGGTGATCGTATTGAGCATATGATCCTAGAAAATCGGAAAATGGCTTGTCCGTACTGAATTTAACAGTTTTATCTCCCATTTTGAGTAGCAAAAAATATTGAGCCACAGGACATCGGTGTTTTATGCCATTTAGGGACTAAAACCAACAATTTTGGTCCAAAGGGTGCTAAAAAGTCATTGAGTGAAAATTCTGAGATGACTGATCGATTTGGAATTATTTAAAACTGTATAATGATATTTGCAGTTTCAGACGCAGTAATACCGCACGTGGTGCATTCTACCCTGCAGATATACGGGGTCCATAAAAAATAAACAGTTTATATAGAAATTTATTCTAAAGTTCCATTTAACTAACTTGATTCATTTGAGGCTAGATAAAATTATTTTACAGAGGGGTATAATTGCCTATCAGCCATTATGAAGGAGAACCGGTGGATCTTTGTGTAGGCAAGGGATCTTGCCTACACAATCTTGCCTGTGTAGGTGGATCTTTGAGACCCCTTATTAATTTTCTAATTCCCTGTGAGGCTTCAGATAAATATATGGGAAGCTTTTTTAGGGGACGAGAATATAAACTAATCTCTAATCCTTCTCTTATTGCAGATCATCTTTTCTAACTCTCCTAAATCTCTGTGAACCTTCATAAAAAATATAGGAGGAGGGTTTTTTAGGGGTTAGGAGGGAGTAGAAATTGATCTCTAATCCCACTTGATTCCCGAGAACATTATTAGACCACACTCATAATATGGGTACTGCGGGGTGATAAAACCCTCTTACTGCAGATAATATGTTTCTGTAAAACATTCATATAATTGATTGCATTCACATACTTGCAGACAAAAAGTTGAAAGGTGGGGAATAGGCAAAGATAATTAAACAATATGGCACTGGACTTTGCAGTCCCTACCCGGCAGTGCGGCATTATGGAGCATTATGAGCTTGGGCGGGGAGGAGTATTATGAGCTCTGCCAAGAAATTCAAGGGGAGAGAAGAGGGTGTTAAGGGAGATCACCTTCAAAACCGTGGAAATCTGACCCTATAAAAAATTTTTTAATTCAGATCCCTCCCCGTCCTAATAAATATAAGTAGGGATGCATTTTTTTCAGGAATGATAATTATTTCTGAAGTATATTTGTATGTGAATATTGATCTTGAATATAAAAGACGGTTATTGAGCAAGGGAGCAGTAGCCTCCTCTACATTAAAAGAGCCTTAGATCAAACAGCTTGTAGTAACAAGCTTTAAGTGAAGCGCAACCCTTGTCAATAGAAATCAACACCCTAAAAACGAGGTTGTGATTCAAATATATGCAACATCAAAATATGTCATTGGCTCTGATTTTAAATATACAAAATATTCTGTTAGAGCTTAAAAATTTTGCATAATTAAAAAAAAAAATTGAACTCACCCAAAAAGGGCAGTGACCTTTATTGAAATTCCACAGTGCAATATATATGAAACAAATGGATACAAGACTATCGAAAAAATATGAAATTTCTTATTTTTCTTATGAAGTTAGTAAATAATCAGATGATTACTGATTTAACCTCTGTTAGAAAAGAACATAAATTAAGTAAAAAAAAAAAAATTTCCGATGAAACAGTTCGTGGTAACGAACTGTAAGTAAGGAACGACCCGGCTCAATGGTAACCGAAACTCTATAAAACGGAATTTTCATCAAGTTCAATCTTACGTATCAAAAGTTACGAGCCTAAGAAAATTTGGCTGATTTTCGAAAAAAGGGGAAAAGACCTCCTAAAAGTTATAGAACCTTAATGAAAATTACACCATCATATTCAGCGTATCAAAGAACCCTACTGTAGAGGTTTCAAGCTCCTATCTACAAAAATGTGGAATTTTCCATTTTTTGCCAGAAGAAAGATCACGGATACGTGTTTATTTGTTTTTTTTTCTTTTTCCCAAGGGTGATCGTATCGACCCAGTGGTCCTAGAATATCGTGGTAGGCTCATTGGAACTAAAATTAAAAGTTATAGTGCCCTTTTTAAGTGACCCAAAAAAATGGAGGGCAACTAGGCCCCCTCCCACGCTCATTTTTTTCCCAAAGTCACCCGATCAAAATTTTGAGATAGCCATTTTGTTCAGCATGGTCAAAAATATTACAAATATGTCTTTTAGGATGACTTAATCCCTCAAAGCCCCCAGGGGGAGGGCTGAAAGTTATGAACTTTACCCAATGTTAACATATAGTATTGGTTATTGGGAAGTATACAGACGTTTTTCAGGGGGAAGGGACATTTATTTGGGGCAAGGGACATTTCTATGAAGGGGGTGCCGGATTTCCAAGCATTATTTAAAAAACGATCAGAAATAAAATAAAAAAAAAGTTTTTTCAACTGAAAGTAAGAAGCAACATTAGAACTTAAAACGAACAGAAATTATCAAATTTAGAGACAGCCATTTAGCAAAAGAAAAGTAAAATTTTTATGCAAATTTTTTTACTTATTCAATGACGGTGAGCCAAAATAAAAGCTGCATTAAAAAAAGATCAGAAATTAAATAAAAAAAACCAGTTTTTTAAACTTAAAGTAAGGAGCGACATTAAAACTTAAAACGAACAGAAATTATTCCTCATATGAAACGGGCTGTCCACTCCTCAACGCCTCGCTTTTTACGCTAAAGTTTGACTCTGTCTCAAAACTTTATTTTTTAAAACAATAAAAAACTTTAGCGTAAAGAGCGAGGCGTTGAGGAGGGGACAGCCCCTTTCATATACGGAATAATTTCTGTTCGTTTTAAGTTTTAATGTCGCTCCTTACTTTCAGTTTAAAAAACTTGTTTTTTTTTTATTTAATTTCAAAGTAAAGAGCGACATTAGAGAATATATATGAGGAAGGGCCGCCCCTCCTTATCCCTCTATTCGTTTAAAGTTGAACTTTTTGTCCCTATTCTTTAAGATCGGCAACTCAAATACAAAGGCCGTTGAGTTTGAATAACAAATATTTTTGAAGTACTATAAGACTTTAGCGTGAAGAGCCGAGGCTGGGGAGGGGAAGCCCTTCTCATTTAGGGAATGATTTCCGTCGTTTTAAGGTTTAATTTCTCTCCTTACTTTCATTAAAGAAAAACTATGTTAATAGAAATATGGACATGTTCCAGCTTATTGAAATCAGGGACTTATTTAGATTCTTAACATGTATTACTGTAAGCCCCATAAGGAAGTCCTTCACGAAACGACCCTCAAGATCCTTATAACCCCCCACCCCCTAAGTTTTAAACATATAAATAAGTTGTACCACTTTCAAATTTCAGCCATTATCATAGCCGGTTAAGTACATATTTTATAGATGTTGTTCGATTTACACACAGTTCATATAATTATCCAGTATGATCATTCCCTATCTCACCCATTATAAAAACCCGGACCGGGGTGCAAGTGCTCCAGAGAACGTAGAAACATAAGCGGCGTCAGATCTTTTCACGGGTAGACAAGTCAGACGCGAAACAATCGGAAACAAGTGGAAACCCGCTATTACGAATAATGCACTTTACGCGAAACAATCGGAAACAAGTGGAAACCCGCTATTAATAACTGCACGAAGAAGTGGGAGGAGCTTTTTGTTCGCACCGAGAACGAAGACCAGAAATGATCTGCGATAAGCTTACTGGATAATTATATGAACTGTGGATTTACACAAAAATTAGCATTTAGATACCCATTCTGTTCCCTTGCTTAGTTTATTTTTTCTGTAGTTAATATTGTTCTATAGTGTGTTTTATTGTTGTTGTATTGTGTTGTATCGTTGTATTGTATAATGGTGTAGTGCGTTTGCATCGGGCTTGTTTCTTCTTTTTTCTTTTTTTTTGTCCTAGCTGATATAACTAAACCATGTTTTATCCGGCAAAAATTTTAATTAGTATTTTCTTTTGCTACATCAGCAAAAAACGAACAAATCATCAAGGAAAGAAACACGGTTTTGTCACAAAAACAAAGATCAAATTTAAACTTTTAAACACGCATAAGATAGATTGTGTAAGATTGAATAAAAATAAACTACTGTGACTGAAGAATAGAAGCCTGTATTGTAAGTTTTTCTTGGTCAACTGTGTTATGACTTTTTTTCTTTTTTTTTATAATTCTGAAGAACAAGATTTAAAATTATGTTCTAAATTTAACAGATTTCGCACAGTTTTGAAAAAGAAAAAACAACAGGTGATATAAAAAGAAAATATAAAAGGTTCTAGGCAAAATAGAGAGACATCGAGATTCTAGAGGAGAGGGACACGAGTCAAAATTCCCTAACTCCCTGTTAAGTTTATTTATGGGTAATATAGATGCACAGTGAAACTTAAAATTTTCTTGTAAAACTTGTTCTGAATAAAAATTTTTTGGTTCTCTTTACTAGCTTATAATCCTCAACTAAAACCATCACATTTTAAAAAGATGGGGCTCAGAGATATTTCTCAAGAAAAAGTCTTATCTTGTTAGTCTAGACTTGTCACTCGTAATGCTTAACCAGAAGCATTAGTAAACCCGATTTTGAACAAGAAATGAAGCGACCTTGCTTGGAGAGATACTTAAAAAAAAGGAATCAGCATAATTAAAACCCACTTTTCACCACAAAAGCACTGGGGCTATAACCTCACTTTCTGATCTTTGAGTGACGTATTCAAAATCAGGTTGGGACTTATGCTAATTGCTTGAGACTAGGGAATTTTAGATACTGGGGAAAAATGTGTGCTAGTAGAACCTGGACTAAAATTGTTTATAAAGAACACTTACGTATACTTCTTCCCATTGGCTAACGTATCTGACTAATCTTGAGAGTCGTAGTAGCCTTACTAAGCTAAGTAATTTTGCTAAGCGAAGTATCCTTAATGCTCTGCCGGCATGTAGTATTTGGAAACCTTCTCCATAATCCTGGAAAATATTTCAGGTATATAAATATATATTCTTATTGAAAGTTTTGGTTCCAGGTATAATTTTGAAATATTAAAACGTGAAAGAAGGAAAGTTTCGCTCTCGAGAGCTTCATAGTTGCGCCAAAAGCTGCATACTAGTAGAGAGCGAACCTAAATCCATAGTAACCGAAATTTAAACAGCATTTTAAAAATAAATATTCAATATAAAAAATGGCTATTTGACACTTTTACCCATGCTAAAGATAAAAAGTAATATAGAAAACAGAGTAACAGGAATTTCAAAAAGCAGCTTTGATGCCCTCAAAAAACGGTTTCACAAATAAAAAGTACACAGTATTAGAATCCCCAAGGTTGAAAATCAGTTGCCGAAGGTTATCAAAGTTACATTTTAAAAGTTGAAGGAAATCGTTTCAAATGAAAGCTATTACAAAAATGCATATTTCTAAGACTGGAGGCAAGACCCAATTTGACTTCTGTAATTTTAAAACAGTTACGCATATAAAGGAAATTTTACAATAAAAACTAAAAAAATATGTTTTGAGCAGTTTCTTATACAGGGAAGGTTTTTTAGGTCTCCAACGTATAGGCAAAAATCATTTGATACCAAACTCTTCACTTTCCTACTAATTCTTAGAACAAGAAATAAAGGAAGCATATAATCATTGAGTCATTCTCATAGAAGAGAAGATCATTGAGTGAGATATAACGTACTAACAGAGAGGAGCTTTTAAATTTATTGTGAGATCCAAATTCGATAAGTGATAGCAAAAGAACTTCTACTATTAGCTTCCTTGCTTTTGAAATACTGGTTTTCATACCCCAAAGCCAAAAACTTTATCAAAGCCCAAAAAAAACAAGCTAAATGTCTCCTTTTTTCTTTTACATCGTTCAAAGGATTGTCACAGAAGATAAAATCATTCAAAATCATTTTGCAAGTACCGCTGACACTGTGAAAGAAACTAATTATTTCTGAAAGAGGCAAATTTTGAAGAACCGAATGTCAGATTTTTGAAATTCATGTTACAACCTTTATTATATTGACTTTCAGCTCCTTGGCACCTTCTTGCAGCCTACACTTTCCAAATGGGTGTAGGTCTATTTCCAATCAAATCTGTCAGTATTCATTATACAGTTAGACTTGCTATTTTGCTTTATATTGTGATTTCTTATTATAAAATTTCGATTTAAAGCCCAGGCTCCTAAAATGTAGGAAGGTTTATAGAAACGTCTAGTCCATTTTATTTCTATCACATTTATTTCTGAGGATATATAAAAGTTTCTATTTTTAGGAAAAAAAACATTGTATCGGGTTTTTTCCCCCATAGAAATGGTCAAGGATGAAGTATTTGACATTGTAATTGTTTTGCCATACAATCTTGAGTTTTATTTGTGTTCAATTCTTTAAAGAGATCTGACGAACTATAATGACACCACTCCTTGTTAACTCACAGCAATAGTAAACCCCGGCTTATGAGTAATAATTTACATAGATTGCTTGCTCCCCAATTGGTTAAGAAAATAAGGCGACTGAGCAGGATATGTGGAAAAATTAAGGGATAACCAAGAAGGTCTGTTTTTAATGGGCTTTTTCTTGCACTTCCATTGGTTCGTGTTGGACCAAAGAGAAATGCAGTTCATCCGAAACTCTATTCAGCTCAGTCCATTGACAACTAATAGCAAGAAAAATTTTTAAAGTGCAAAAAGATAATTTACTTCTTAGAAAAATTTAATTATTACAGGACCTACATATTTTTCCCAAAGCACTGGTAAATTAAAAAAAAAAAATCTACTTTATCTTCTAAGTATAATGTTTTATTCATAAGTATACGAAAAAAACTCCAGGTCAAAATGCCTTAAAGTCCATCAGTTATTTATCATTTCTGGGAATAGGAAGAATAGAATGGATAAAAAATATGATAATTAGCCTTGAAGGCCTTAGAAAATCATCTTTGTATAAACAAATAGAGTTGCAGGAAAAGATACAGAGGAAAATGAAAAAGTTTTGATACCTTGGATTTGAAGGAAGATTTGTTTTGTGAGGAAGAATTAGCAATAGTACTAAAAGGATTAAAAAATAATAAGGCTCAAGGTGCTGATAGTGTGGTAAATGAATTTCTTAAATATGGTGGCTCTGAGGTTACAAATTAGCTACTGAAGATTATGAATATGATTTCTGAAAAACAGGAAATACCTAGAAATTTCGTGGAAAAACCTTATTTAATCCACTGTATAAAAAAGGTGATAAGAGTAAGTGTGGCAATTATTGAGGCATTAGTCAGTCTCTGTAGGTAGCAAATTACTTAATAATATGATACCTTTTAGACTGAGAGATGTTGTAGACAAAGTTTTAAGAAAAGAACAGTGCGGTTTAAAAAAAAGGTAAAGGATGTGTCGACCAAATTTTCACCCAAGGTTAAATAATTGAGAAGTGCCTGAGTTATCAAACATCTTTGGTCCTCAGTTGTATAGACTATGAGAAAGCGTTCGATTCTGTTGATAGAAGAGCTTTAGCGAAGGTCCTGTATGGTATACCAGACAGATACTTTAAAGTGATTAGTAGTATGTACAAGAATAACGCTGCTACGTTTAAGATAGGAAATGAGATTAGCAGCTGGTTTCCTATTAAATCAGGAGTTGTTGTGTTCTATCCCCCTTTATATGGATTATTTTGATGGACTTTGTTTTAAGGAGCACATGAAGGGCAATGGGAGACCACGGAATCAAATAGGGAGGATAAACTCTCCTGGACTTAGATATTGCTGATAATTTGAGCATCCTAGATGTAAGTGTGAACGAAATGAATGAACGTTTAGAGGTTTTGGGAGTTCAGGGTGCTAGACTAGGTTTGAAAATTAATTTTAAGAAGACTAAGTCACTAAGGCTAGGAATAAGTGAAGATGAAAAGGAGACGTTGAGTAACGAAAAGATTAACCAGGTGGACAGTTTCACTTACCTTGGTAATATTATTAGTCAAGACCATGGGAGCAGTGAAAATGTCTAAACTAGAATAACGAAGGCTCGGGGTGTTTTTTCACAGTTAAAAAGAGTTCGGAAGAATAGGAAGATAATTCTGCAAACCAAGATTAGAATATTGGAAGCTAAAGTGATGACAGTGGTCAAATAGGGCTCTGAAGCATGGGCCCTTGGAAAAACGGATAAAAGTTGGCCAGATATTTTCCAGAGAAATTGACTACGGATTGTTCTAAGTACCCGGCCAACTGAACGTATTTCAACCAGTAGGCTGTAGGAAAAGTGTGGTTCCACCCCGGTCTCTAGAGCTGTAATGAGAGAAAGGTTGAAAAGGCTAGGGCAAGTTCTGCGGATCAAGGATAACCAAATGCCTAAGATTGTTCTTTTCGGCCAACTGTCTAGGGCTAAATGGAAAGCAGGTCGTCTGTGGTTGGGGTGAGAGGATGTCATGAAGGAAGGTTTAAAGAAAATGGGAGATTCCTGGGGAGGGTGTAAAAAGGGAGGCTTTGAATAGATTGGGATAGGGGAAGGGTATGCGTAGCTGTGTTGGCCTCAAGCGGCCATGTTCCCCCTGAGTCGACTTTGTGGTATTGTTTTGAAAATTACATTAAGATCATCAACTGAGAAGGAGGAAATTTTATTTTGGTTTCCCTTAATAAAGGAATGCTTTTAGGTACTCTCTTTCCTTATTCCTAAGTATATTTCAAATAGATTAAAGAAATAATAAACGAGCAAGACTAAGAATGGGCAAGTCAAGCAATTTCCGCTTGCTGGAATATATCTCTAAATAATGCTATAAGAGAAGTAGTACTATAATAAGAGAAATATTAAACTGATTGGATGTATTCAGTCGACCCAGCGTGGCTCTACCCATAATATGGGAAAGCACCGTGTTCCACAGCTTTAGATCTTCCTAGATCTGAGAGACATCCCTAATTAATAGAGTAACAATAGTTTGGTGACTGTTTCACTCTTATATTATGGATCCTAAAGGCCGCCTAAGGTGCCTGGTTTTTGCATTTTTTTTTCGATTAATATTACATTTTGTCGAACCTTAAAGATAAAGCTGCATTACACCTTCTTTGGTCTCTTTTATTGGAATAAGCAAGTAACTGAGATTGAACCGGTGTTTCTTCACTGATTCTGGTGTTTCTCACCGATGGTGTTCCTTCACTGATTGTATTTTTAGAGGAGTACTTACCTTTAGAGAGGTAGCAAAGACCGTCCATAAGAGAAACAAATTTTAGCACACCTGTTTGAAAGACTACCTAATTTAACTTCATCATACACCGTGAGTGAAATAACATAAATTAGCTAAAAACTGAAGATTAAAATTTTTTTTTATAGCACCCACAGCATTAGAACCAAAACAGTTTTATCCCCTGAACTTATCTTAAGACTGTTAATACCTATAAACTACGAATTTCAAAGATATTTATTTCACTTGTTGCAAATCCCTTAAGGGCAGTACTATATTTTTGTCAGTGTTGCCACGTTGAACCGTAAAAATAAATAAGAAAAACTAATTCGTTAAATTTGACATTGTTCTAAGGCTACATAAATTGAAACATTAACAATCTGTTGATTCCAAAAGACAAATACCACCAAAATGTTGCCACGTCAGTGTTGCCACGTTGAACCGTGAAAGTGAATAAGCAAAACTAAATTGTTAAATTTGACAATGTTCTACGGCTGTAAAAATTCGAACATTAACAATCTGTTGATTCCTTTTCGTCCGTAAACATTAAATGTATTAAACCCAAGCGCAAATCCCCCTTCAAAAGAACGTCAAATCCTCTTAAGGTGTTTGCTACCATGAGATTTTAGCTGATTTTTTTTTTTTTTTCACTCATGCTTCTTTTTTCGAGTTTTCCACCCGCTAATGCCAAAAAATGCATCACTGCGTACGGAGATCTTTGAAATATGCATATGGAGATCTGCGTTTGGAGATCATTAAAAATGAGATTCACAACTTTTCCTAATCTCAAAGTATATATGGTTTAGTAAGTTTCCATTTAATCAATCCGAACGATCAGACCTGTTTCACTGTCAATCCGAACAATGTTCACTGGCATGGGCGCACGTAGCTTTGTTTCTCGGGGGGTGGGCAGCCGATTCTGTGATGGTGGGTGTGGGGGAGGAAGTTATATTGGCAGTTCACAAAACCTTGCATTGCCAGCAAGTTCTATCATACCTATGAAATCTTTATTAATAAATAATCACCAAAAATCATAAATCACCAATAAGCTTCAGCATTAATCAATCTTTTTGGATTAGAGCTAAATCTTGCCAAGACATTATGGATAATTGTTTCTTGATGGACTTTTATTCTGCAATTCCAGCTGTTTATTTACAGCTTTTTCGACCATCTACCTTTCATCAACTGCTTTTTTAGCCATCTTCTTTTCAGCCATATTTAGTGTAAATTTGAAGTTCTTGGGGGGCAGCTGCCCCCTCTTGTCCCCCTTCCGTACGCCCCTCCTCGCTGGCTTTGGTAGTTTAAATTTGCAAAAACACCCTCTCATGTTCCTGTGACCATAAACTTTTGAATATAATCTAGCCAGAAAGATCAATAATTACTCCCACAAATTATAATAACTTGAACCAATTTTAATTTTTAATAAGAATACATGACCACGGCTGTCCATGACAAGTCCAGATTGTGCAAAAAAGGTGTGAACATAAGATAGAAATTCAGGGTTTTTAAAGCAGACGAAATAACAATAAAATAGCAATCATTATATGAGCCAACAAACGATTAAAATAAGAGTTCTGGCGTTTTTATTTTTATTCATCGGACATAACAACTAAGTTGTGACAGAAGTTTCCTTTTTTGCATTGCTACACACATTATTCTTTATCATTACCATTACTATTCATAAAAATAAGGCAAGAATATTTCAAAATCCATATTAATTTCAGTTTTCCTTCGTAAAGGGAGAAAAAGACCCTTTGAAAGTCACCCTTGAAAGTTTTTGGTGAGGCAAACAATTTAAATAAATGAAGATTCTGACAACAAATAAACAGCACATTAAGCAACAAACATCAAATACCAAATGTATCTGCCTACATATGATTAAAATAAGAATTCTGACAAGGAAAAATCTTTTCTTGAAAGAATAAAGCCTTTACACTTTTCTCTCAGCTATAACAACTAAGCTGTGGCAGATATTCCCTTGTTTGCATTGCTAACTTCCGATTTTCCTTTCTTTTATATTTTAGGTAGAACAGAAATTACCATAGAAATCTACATTTCTCCGATGGAAGTCGAGGGCGTGATAAAGGCTTAATAAAGCCGTGTCCTCATTACGTATGGGTTTTTGCAGGCGAGGTCGTCCTTAATTTTGGCCTTTCCTGGCAGCTCTAGTCTCCAAATAAACCAGGTACATTTGAAGTGGCTTTCTTTTAGGGGAAAGTCAAATCTGGTAAATAAATAGCGGTTTTCACTCGTCTTACTTTGGTGGAAAATTTCTTAGCCAAGTGTAGTTTCTCTTTGGTAATCGAAAGGACTCATCTTCTGCAGCAAAATCGTATATGAGGCCCAAAAAGCTAAACAATAAGGTGTTTCTGTTTTTCAGCTGTTATGAAAGACCAATTATTTGAAAAAAAATTGTTTAGGAGAAATGTAATTTCAAGAATTGCAAGAACAAATGAAATATCAAAAGCTCTACTTCAAACTGATTTTGCTAGTAAAAAAATATTTTTGAGTTCAAGTTTAATTGTTTTAGACTTCAATAAAAATGATTTAAATGGATTACCCGATCACCAACTTGTATAGCTTAATGAATTTAGGTTAAACAAGAAAATACGAAATGTCACTTTTGAATAATCGCAGCGAAATTGATTGAGTCATGTTGATGAGAGGGCTTAACCGACTGGAGCTTTTCTGTAGCATTCAAAAGGAGTCATATTACGCAGCAAACTATAAAAAAATTGCCAAAAAGCTGAAAAATAAGTTTTTGTGCTTTTTTTTGTTTTTTTTTTGTAAGTAAGGAGTGATGCGGCTCAATAGTAACCGAAACTTTAAGAAACAGAGTCTTGATAACATTAAATATATCAAAAGAGTCGAATTTTGTTGCTTATTCAAAATATATAAAATTCATCAAGTTTAATATTACCCATCAAAATTTAAGAGCCTGAGAAAATTTGTCCAAAGGTTCCAAAAACATCAAGTGAGCTTAATGAAAATCAGGTTCAGCATATCAGAGAATTTATTGTTACCAAGCTCCTACATACAAAAATGCAGAATTTTCCATTTTTTGCAAGAAGAAAGATCTCGAAGGCGTGTTTATTTGTTCTTTTTGTATGTTTTCCCCAGGGGTGATCATATTGAACTAGTGATCCTAGAAGATCAAGAGATGGCTTATTTGATCGGAAATCAAAAGTTCTAGTGCCCTTCTTAAGTGTCCCAAAATATTGGAGGACAGCTAGCTGCCTTCCCATGCCCCCTTTTTCCCCAAAGCCTTCCGATCAAAATTTTGAGATAGCAGTTTTGTTCAGCATAGTCAAACAATCTAATAACTATATCTTTGAGAATGACTTGACCCCCCACAGTATCCGGGGGAAGGGCTGCAAACCATGAACTTTGCCAATCGTTTACATATAGAATTGGTTATTGTGATGCATATAAAAAATGTTCGGGAGGGGAGGGGGCTCTGAAGGGTGGGATTACTGGAGGGGAGGATATTTCTATTGAGGAAGTTTTAGTGGGCGAAGGGGAATTTTCCATAGAGGAGGAGCCGGATTTCCCAGCATTATTTTAAAAAAGACCAGAAATTAAATAAAAAAAAACAAGTTTTTAACTAAAAGTAAGGAGCAACACACTTTAAACAAACAGAAATTATTACGTATATGAGGGGGTTGTCCTCCCCCCTTAATACCTCACTCTTTACACTAATTTTTTTTTGAAATTTAAAAAAAACTTATTGTTTTAATTAAACGGCCCTTGTGTTTCAGGAGTCATTCTTAAATAATTGGAATAAAAAGTCAAACATAAGCGGAAAGAGCGAGGTATTGAAAAGAGGGAAACACTCTATTACATGTACTAATCTCTGTTTGTTTTCAGTTATAATGTTGCTCCTTAATTTCAGTTAAAAAAAACTATTTTTTTTATTTAATTATTATTGAGTACCAGTTGTTTTTCATAAACATCTTAAATACAAATTAAGAAAAGGGGTTGAAACCAATCACTAGAACCTGCATAGTTTCGAGGGCTATCTTTAAGTTGAGTTTTTCAAGAAAAGGTGACAAGTCAGGTTTTGAATTATCGCAGCGGCATTGCTGCCAACCCTATTTCTATGACCCTTAACTAGCATTTGATTAAAAATAGGGTATAAAAAGGCCAGAATAAGGATTTTGAGGCTGAAATGATGTCTGAGAATATTTTACAGGTAATTATTTGGTTAAAAAAAAAAAAAAAAAAAAAAAAAAAAAAAAAAAATCTTCCTAATTTAGTAATTGAGATAAATGAGCATTTGAACAAGGTCTTAACCTTACTTATCCAACCAATTACCTAATACAAAACAGTATATCAAATCCATTAGCCAAAAAATCTTAGCTTGCAACAATTATTTAATTTTCAGAATTCCCATGCACGTAAACCACTTTTATAATAGACACCTATTTAACTCTTAGGTGTACTTTCAAAACATAAATCATAAAGTTGATGTATCTTTAGTGTATTTTAGTGTATTTTACCCCTTTTAGTATTTATTTCAGCTTTGTTGAGCTATTTTAAAAATTGTTTTTCTTCTTTATTTTAGGAAATATATTAATTTTTTGTGTATTTGTACTAACAATTTTATTATAATGCTTGTCTTCCAATTTTCCATTTATTTCATTATTTGCACACCAACAACATGAAAATTTTCTGATTATTAGTAAAATAAAATATCCCGGTCTTCCTGCCAGGAGATGGAAAATGAAATATCCTTTTAGTATTTGTGCTGTAAGAAATATTGACTACAACATTTTACCAATACAACTATCCGTCTTCCCACCGACGGTTTCATTGTTGCAATACGTTTCAAATTATTTTTGTGTGTTTTTTTTTATTTTTTTAATATTTGTATATTACAATAGTTATGCAATAATTATTTATTATTTTAAATTCAAGTCTTATTATTGTTTAATTGCTCTTTTAGTTTTATCTCTATGATATTACTGCTATTAAACGGTTTTACATTATTATATTTGTTACCTAAAAATGAAATATCCATTTAGTATTTGTGCTGTAAGAAATATTGACCAATACAACTACCCATTTCCCACCAATGGTTTCATTGTTGCAATACGTTTGAAATTATTTTTGTGGTGTTTTTTATTTTATATTTGTATATTAATATAGCTATGCAATAATTATTTATTATTTTAAATTCAAGTTTTATTATTATTCAATTGCTATTTTAGTTTTATCTCTATGATATTACTGCTATTAAACTGTTTTACATTATTATATTTGTTACCTAAAAAGTATTTTATTTGTTGTCTATATATTACGTTACTTCTTAATACAAAAATGTATAAAAACTTACCTGGTTGAAAATTAAAAAAATATAATCTAATGGAATGGAGCTGACTAGGTCAAGAAAGAACCACGTCTTGAGGTAGTTATGGGCAATTAGTTTTGGATCCAGAATAACCTGCTCGGAGTTATCCTGCTGCATTATTCCTAGAAATAAACGACATTATATAACTTGTGAAAAAACAGTAAAATATGAAACAAATTAAAACTCAAATTCTTTTAAGCATGCAAATCCAGCTGAAATTTTAGCGAAAATCATTTGCAGCTTTACCCTCCACTTAAACGACATCGTTGGTTTTACCGACAAAAAAATTACTTCGGAAAGATATAAAAGCAATATTTTCAAAAAAAAAAATAAAAATAAATGAAGTACTTGAGTCGTATAGAAAATAGTACATTGTTTTTTCCATTTTCAACTGTTTCAAACTTTTTATCGGTTTAAAATTAATATTGTTTGTGTTTTGAAAATCCAAAAGTTAAAATTTTCATTGAACTTGAATCTAGTTCAAAATAATTCCTTCCTTCAAAAACTTTTAAGTTAAATATGCTATTTAAATTATACTGTCAACTTGCTACTTTGATAAACACACACAGTCAAGTAAGAATTTTAAGAAATAGGTATTAAAAATGTAACAAACGCATAGAAATCGACAAAACTGACAGCAGCAAATAAATTCTTAAAAGACATAAAAAATAAGCTAAATAGATGGACACCTTAGCATTTTCTAATTAGTGATGCAATAAGTTTGTAATTTAGATATACATAAAAAAGAAGAGAGGCCCACACATAGAAATTCACCATTTTCCGAGGTTTTCAATATTTCTTTGTGTTTTATAGCGACTCACCTCCTATTTACATTTCTTAACAGTTACACCCCCCTAAATAATCCCTCTTACCAAAATTAAAATTTGATCTAAGGCCTAATTTAAGTTATTGCGCATTAAATAAAAGTTAATTAAAGTTTGTAAAGTAAAACACTCTTTTATATTGCGAAATTTGAATTTTATTGTAAATACTGAAGTTTTTGGCAGTGATTCAGTGTCAATGAATTTTGCCGTATAACTGACTTATATGAGCTTCAAAACTCTTAAATTTGAAAGGTGTTATTGTTATTGCGTATTAAATATAAGTTAATTACAATTTGTAAAATAAAACACTCTTGTATATTGCGAAATTTGGATTTTTTTGTAAATACTGAAGTTTTTGGCTGTGATTTAGTGTCAATGAATTTTGCCGTATAACTGACTTATATGAGCTTCAAACCTTTTAAATTTGAAAGGTGTACACCTTTCAAACTTACAACCTTTCAAAATTTAGTCTCAGTTTTAAATACAGCCTTTCAAATCTAGTCTCCTGGGAACTGATTTAGTTTCCTTCTTTTACGTTTCTGAAACTGTCATTTTGGGTCTTTCTTTTTCATATACTTAGGTCGGCTGGCGCCGGTCGGCTTTAGGTCAGCTTTCACGCCAACTGGCGCATAAGGCGACAGCTGTGCCTCTCCATGATGACTGCTCTAGTGGTGTAGATCAAAGATTTAAGGCCGTTATTTTGCTCACTATTGTGCTAATATCTTACATCTTTCGACAGAAAACGATTTTAAGGGAAATCTTAGGAGTAAGATCTTACTTCATATACCATCTTTGTTCAAACGTCTTTCATCGTTCTGCTCTGATCAGCGGTCTAAAAACAATGATGAATATATCCTCAAAGTGCTCTCATCATTGTTATATTTGGCAGAAAGATGGCGTTCTTTGCACTTTTTGCTAACATAAGTGAGCTGTAAGATCTTAGAACAATGATGAACTAAAGAACAGTAATCTGTGTAGGATGATGTAAAGTCTTAGAAGTAAGATCTTAGTGCTGAAGAACGGGGTTTTTTCATTGATGATCTTAACATCGTAGCATCCTTCTCCACCCCTCGGCCTAGTGTTGCTGTAACCCCATCGACTACTTGTAATTTTATCGGTCACAAAGAACTTTTTGGTTTTTCGCAAATTCTTATTCGCGTTTCGTGTTTTCACGTTTTCTTATTATTTTGGGTCCGATGTATTCAATGGTATGTGTAAGACAGTTTTTTTTTTCGATCCCTTGCATTAATTTTATTGAGATGCTTCATGGCACCCAAGATTCACAACCGAGCATTATTGTTTAGAAGGTGTGACTGTTAAAGACCGGACCTTCATTTTCGTGAAATAGGCTATATTATTCCACACATTGCTTAGTTTATTAAAAGTGCTTCCTGTCTGTGCAATAGGCGTGGTTCTTTAAAATCCAAGGCTCCCAAGATACCCAAATTCTTACATTTGTTTATGCACATCAGTCCCAATCTGGAGTAAGGGGGGTGGGGTGATAGCTTAACATCATTTTGCATTATTTTGTTTTGAGTATACTAATTGACAGACCGGCTTGCTCTGTTTGTTTGAAAGGTCAGTGATTTTCTGCTGTGGTTCCTCTCTGAAATAAAAAAAAGAGAGCTATGTCGTCAGCAAAACCACTGTCAGATAGGATGTGGCTATAATTCAGTTGTATTCTAACTACAAACTTGTGCATTCAAGGGATATAATTTAAGAGGATAGCAAAGAGTCTTAGGGACAGATTTCATCCTTAGCAGACACCAGAATCTACACTGAAAACACGACTTCACCAGCCGGAAAGCTGATTCTTCAGGTTCGGTCAAAGACCGGCAAACGAAACAATTACCGACATAAATACAATTGCATAATAAGCTGCACATATTTTGATACTTTTCTATTTTCAGAGGAGAGGGGGACATAAAAAGAATATTCTAGAAAAATTAGAAAAGAAAAACAGTAATGTATTTTGGTCATAGTATAAACAAGGACGTTATCAGTTTTAAAACAACCTTAACGTCATAGAGCCGAGTTCTTCAGCTTCGATCCATGACAGAAGTAAACCGATTGTCACCTTTATGAAGGAATATTTAGGAAAACTCAGTAAAGCCGATTTTTTTCAAGTTCGATGCAAGACAGGCAAACCAAACTGTCACCCACACAAATTCAGTTGCAAATAAAGTCAGTTTTATGTCCGTCTTAGCCATAAATAATTGGCTGTATTAATTTTGATACTTTTCTGTTTTCAGAGGAAAGGGGGATATAAAAAGACTATTCTGGAAAAATGAAAAAATAAAAGTAAAAATACATTTGGTTATAGCATAAAACAGAACCTTATCAATTTTAACAAAAACTTAATGATCATAGAGCCGAATTTTTCAGCTTCAATCCAAGACAAAAGTAAACCGATTATCGCCTATATCAAAGTATATTTAGGAAAAGTCAGTTTAGATCTTTCTTAGCCATTATATACCAAAAATCTTCAGTCAGAAAGCCAATTTTCTTAAGTTCGATCCAAGACAGGCAATCCAGACAATCGCCGACATCAATATTATTGCAAAAAACTTAGTTTCATGTCCATCTTAGCCATAAATAATAAGCTGTGAATATTTTGATACTTTTCTATTTTCAGAAGAAAGGGGGATATAAAAAGACTATTCTGGAAAAATGAAAAAATAAAAGTAAAATGCATTATGGTCATAGCATAAAACAGAAGCTTATCAGTTTTGACACAAACTTAACGGTCATAGAGCCAGGATCTTCACGCATTTTGGTCATAGCATAAACAAAAACCTTATCAGTTTTAACACAACCTTAACGATCATAGGGCTGAATTCTTCAGCCTTGATCCAAGACATCCAAACATGAAAAAAGAAAATAAAAACACATTTTGGTCATAGCATGAACTAGAACCTTATCAGTTTTAAAACAACCTTAACGATCATAGATTCGAATTCTTCAGCTTCAATCCAAGACAGAAGTAAACTGATTATCACCTATATGAAGATATCTTTAAAAACATTCAGTTTTAGATCTTTCTTAGCCATTAAAAACCAAAACTTGGGTAACTTATGACATTTTTTAAGTTTTGAGAGAAGAAAGGGATCAAACATGGCTATTACAAAATTACTGGATAACTAGCCGATTAGCCTTTAACAACAAAGATTCTCCAGAAACAACATTATTGTAACCTTTAGCTTCAATATTTGTAAGAACTGACATTTCTTCAATGGAAGGAAAGACGTTTTACAACAACATTTCAAACTAAAAAATCAATAATTGGATCGACTAGCTGTTTTTATTATTGGAAAATCAAAGCAAGCAAAATTTTTTTTCGAGGATCTGTTCAAAGTAATATTTTTTGAATTAAAAAAGCCTTGAAAACAACAATTATTGTCTTCAAAATAAGCATCTTAGAAGACTGTTCAATTCTTTTCTAACAAGATTTTTTAATATAATTAGAGCGTGTCTAAGTTTATCTTTAGGTGAAGACATTTCCTAAATATCCAACGGTATTACATTGGGGTAAAATATTCTTTTCCTGATTCCCATATCTGGTGGGCCAATATTTTTAGTAGGAAACATGCTAGACTGAGTTACCATTTTTTACACGTGGTCAAACACAGAAACGAACCTAACTGCCCAATTGCTAGCCAAATTGCCCAAGAAGATATTCAGTCTTAAGTAGTCGGTTTTGTAGCCACTAGATAACAGGAATTGAAGATTTTAAATTATTTATTTACTTTTCAGACAAAAAAAAGGATGCAACTTGGATATTATCTGCTTAGAATTACTATTTACTATTATCTTTATGCTTAGAATTACTATTTACTATTTACTATTATAGAATTACTATTACTATTATTTGCTTAGAATTACTGCTTGGAATTACTATCTGCTTAGATGGTTTTTCCGTACAAAAGAAAAATATTCCAGAAATACATTACTATAACCTTTACCTAAGTTTAAGAAACATTACACAGAAGTGAAAAAGATTCATCAACAGCATTCCAAATTGCAAAATCAATAATCGATTGATCAAGTCTTTCTTCCTTTGGAAATCACGACAGGCAAAACTTCCTACTTAAAGAATGTCAAGGTAAAGTTTCTCGGATTGGAAAAGCCTTGAAAAACAAGAATACAATTTTTTAGAAATTAGTGTCTCAGAAAACTATTCGGCTATTTGTTGAATTATGTTTCTGAATATGATCGGAGTGGATGTTTCGTATCTATAACAAAACAAAGTTCTCAATTTACGTCTAATGATCGGACTGGACTAAGAAATTAACTTCCGTTGTCGTAGAAGCTTCAAAAAGGGCTCTTTCGATCGGAAATTGAGAGGGCTATTGCCCTTTTTAATAGTCGAAAGTAATCAGAGGGAAAATCCCCCCCCCCCACGCCCATCATTTCCCCAAAAATTTCCGATCAATATTTTGATATGGTCATTTTGTTCAACGTAATTGAAAGGTCTCGAAATTATTTTTTTGAGGATGACAACTCCTCCCCCCAGAGCCCTCAGGACAAGGGTAGTAAGTTATGCCCTGGGACATATAAGGTTTCTATAGAATGTTTTTTCGTAGAAGCTTCAAAAAGGGATCATTTGATTGGAAATTTAGTCTTTGATTGAAGCCAGTCGTTTACGCGGCGCTCTTGAACGAACAAGTAGATTGGCGTTACTGATGCTACTGAAAGACAAAGACATTTGAGCTGTACAATGGAGTTGAGGCCGAAAAAATTTAAAACGCTTTGAACAAAGACCAATAAAAGACTAACTTTATAGTTAGTCTTTGATTTAAGGCAGTTGTTTACGCGGCGCTATTGAAGGAACAAGCAGATTTTTCCAGTAAATGTTATTGAAAGACCAAGGCAATTTGGAATTGGCAATGGAGTTGGGCCCGAAAACATATGAAGAAGATTTGGACATAAACAAATCAAAGACTAACTTTAAAGTAAGTCTTTGATTTAAGAAGTTGTTTATGTGGTGCTATTGAAGGAACAAGCAGATTTTTGCAGTAGATGTTCTTGAAAGACCAAGTGAAGTATTATATTCATTTGAAAATTGTAATTATAAGTATTTGTATTTACTATTTGCCAGCTTTAAGGGGCCTCCCCCAGGCCACTCAGCGTGTCCCCAGGTGGTGATAGGGGAACACCCTACAGAAATGTCAGCTACCTCCAGAGGAGGCACGGACCATGGGAGGACCTTGTCCCTGGGGGTACATACTATAAACTGGGACACCCTCGTACTGGGCAATAAATAAAGGTGGAGGAGGAAGAAGGCCCCTCAAATGTACACTCAATAGGACCCACCGGCGTGTCCACACGTCCCATGGGTTAAAAACCTTCTCCCAGTAACGGGTTAAATTGCATGATGACGCAGAACACCATCGCGGGAGGATCCTTTATAGGAGGACAGCTGCGGCAGGGCGTAAGATCAAAATTTATGAACCCTTTCGGTACCTGCAAGACTGGAGACCTTCGGGTCAACTCTATTCCCAATTAAATAAAAAAAAACAAGTTTTTTTTAACTGAAAGTAAGGAACGACGTTAAAACTTAAAACGAACAGAAATTATTCCGTATATGAAGGGGGCTTTCCCCTCCTCAACGCCTCGCTCTTTACGCTAAAGTTTTTTTATTGTTTAAAAAAATAGAGTTGTGAGAAAGTCAAACTTTAGCGTAAAGAGCGAGGCGTTGAGGAGGGGACAGCCCCTTCATATAAGGAATAATTTCTGTTCGGTTTATGTTTTAACGTCGTTCCTTACTTTAAGTTAAAACAACTTGATTTTTTTTATTTAATTTTTGAACGTTTTTGAATAAATGCAGGTTTTGATCTTGGCTCACCGTACATGAATAATTAAAACAAAATTTGCTTATTATATTTGGTTAAATGGCTTTCTCGAAACTTGTTTAATTTTATTTACGAACGTTTTTATTAGTAATAAATATACGTAACTTAGAATTAACTTACGTAACGAACTTCTATATTCATAAATTTTTAACACGTATACTAGGGGGTTCGCCCCCTAGTCAATACCCTGCTCTTTAAACTATAATTGGAATTTTTTTTCCCAGTTCTTTAAAAATGACCTCTTAATCACAATCAGTTGATCAGTTGAAAAACTTCTTTTTTTTATTTAATTCCTGATCTTTTTCTTTAATAATGCTGGGAAATCCGGCGCCCCCGTCCTCGCCCTGTCCCGGCCGCCCGGTACACTGCCGGCCGGGCCAGAGCCGTACCGATAGGGCCCGACCCGCGCCGGACCCCCCCTACCCGACACAATCTCCTCTGAAAAAGTCTGTATAATTCCCAATAACCAAAACTATATGTTAACATTGAGTAAAGTTCATAACTTTCAGCCCTCCCCCTGGGGACTTTGGGGGATCAAGTCATCCTAAAAGACATTTTTATCATATTTTCGACCATGCTGAAAAAAATGGCTATCTCAAAATTTTGATCGGGTGACTTTGGGAAAAAAATGAGCGTGGGTGGGAGCCGTGTTGCCCTCAATTTTTTTTGGTCACTTAAAAAGGGAAATATAAATTTTATTTTCCTTTCCAATTAGCCCTCCGACTATATTATAGTACAACTGGTTCTATACGATAACCCCTGGTAAAAAAAAAAAAAAAAAAAAAAAAAAACAAACAAAAAAACACGCATCCGTGATCTTTCTTCTGGCAAAAAATTTAAAATTCCACATTTTTGTAGATAGGAGCTTGAAACCTCTACAGTAGGGTTCTATGATACTCTGAATATGATGGTTTGATTTTCACTAATTTTCTATAGCTTTTAGGGGGTCTTTCCCCCTTTTTTTGAAAATCAACCAAATTTTCTCAGGCACATAACTTTTGATGGGTAGGATTAAACTTAATGAAACTTATATATTTGAAATCAGAATTAAAATCTGATTCTTTTGATGTATCTATTGGTATCAAAATCCCGTTTTTTAGAGTTTCGGTTATCATTGAGCCGGGTCGCTCCTTACTTACAGTTCGTTACCACGAACTGTTTGATTGAGGAGTGGTACCCCTCGAGAAAATTATAGCCTAGTAAATGACACAGCATTGTACGGGATTCTGATTAGTAGACGATTCTTCTGGACTTTGTCTATTTTGACGGGCGTTTCCGGGCTGAAAAACCTGTTCCTAGCTAATTTGTTTACTACGGGCTGCATCCCCGTAATATTTGTAGGCATGAATATATATGATGAGTCGGAGGTAATAGGCTCGAGACTGACTGTGCAGGATGTCGACTCTTGTTGATAGAAGAACATCGCCAAGTGCTGAAAACCATGTTGTGACAAAGATTGGCTCAGGATTGCACAAAGCCTCCATTCATACTGGAGATCCCAGGGACTTCTTGCTGTTCGGTTCTAAGCCAGCTTTAGCACTTCGATGTAGACTTAAGAATATATGTGATCTCTGTCCTGCACTGGTATCCGGAATCATTGCTTTCCTGAGGCCAAAATAATTTCAATGATTTAAAGTACATGCAAATTGGAACTTGGAATTTTACGACGTTAAGAAATGACTGTCGTATCGACATTTTGACTGACGAATTCAGACGATTCAAACTGGACATTTTAGGAGTTATATATACTCATATCCCAGGGGTAGGAAGCATGAAATTAGGTAATATAGACTTTGTTTACTAAGGCAGGAAGGATTGGGTACATAAACAGGTAGTAGGGCTCTTGATGAATAAGGAAGCTGCTAATTCTTGTTCAGGCTGGAAAAGTATTAATAATAGAATACTTTTTGCTCACTTTATGACTAAAAGTTCAGGGTATCATTTATAATAGTATATGCCCCTGTAAAACCGACTGTCGGATATACTATTGACTCAGATGAATTTTACTTACAGTTACAGGAGCAAAAAGACAGGATCCCAGGCACAAATGGGATGTTTTTACTAGGAGATTTTAACGCCCAGGTCGGTAGAAATAGGGATAGATGGAATCTTAGCCTAGGTAAATTTGGTGTAGGAAAAAAAAAACAGTAATGGATACAGACTTTTGTAATTCTGTAGGTATAACAATCCAATTATAACCAGTACGGTGTTTGGTCATAAAATGGCCCATAATTTAACATGGTATTCACGTGATGGCAAGACAGCAAACCTTATTGATTATGTTATAGTAAACCGAAGAATGGCAGAATCAATACAGGATACTAGGGTATATAGGAGTGACACTCAATAAGAAGGGAGCGGGAAGTTTTGAGATCCTTCCCAATTGGTGAACCAAGGTAAATACTTTTTGGGACAGGGGCTACAGACATATCTCCCAGCCTCACATACGAGACCTTTTCCTGGCACCAGTTGAACAGAAGAATCTCTGACTTCTGTGGGTTAAATCCAACGCCAATGTGACTGTAATTTGATTGTAGTGTGGAGAAGGTGGTCTCTGTACCTGCGATTGTGTGGCTGGGGTTCAGAATGTCATTGGCGTAGGCTGTCATTGTAACGTCCATGCCACGAGCTATGCATGTTGTCTCGATAGTAGACTATGGCTCAATAATATAGTTACTAAAGGCACAAGAAGATGTGACTGATCATTGTCGAGCACCCTTTTTTTTTACTGGGACTACAGGATTCTCTCGGTAGGACAGCATCATGTCTGGTGTATTTTCAGTGAGGGCTTGACCATGGCCAGGAAGTAGGAGTTTAGCCTGTAGGTGGTCGTACATGTCTTTAATGGGTAGTAGGATATTCTTCTGTACACCTCTCTTTCCCATATCTACATTGAGTTGGTCATGGAGAAGTAAGTCGTAGGCACGGCGGACGTCATGTAGACCTATAACAATGGACTCCTTCGATTCATCAGCGTCAATCAAGACTGAAGCTAAAGCAGAAATGGCGTGGCCGCAACCAAGACCCTTCTAGAACCCAAACTGGGAAGGGGGAGTCCATTATTTTTACGGGATTTCATCAATGACCAAAAGTTCGAAGACTTTGCAAAGCGTTGGTGCCACTGTGATCGGTCTGTTCTAAGCAAATTCCAAAGTACTTTTTCCTTTCTTCCGGACTGGCCTAAGTGACTCAGCTCTGAATGCCGATTGTACGAGTCCAGTGGTGAAGATCATCTAAAAGAGAAGAGTTAGGTGTCCCATGAAAATCGGACTGCAATGGCTAAGATGAAGGGTGGATAAACGGTCAATGCCAACCGACTTCTTCTTTTTCAACTGTCGAATCACGGACGCCACCTGTGATTGGGTAACTAGGAAATCTGTGTCTGAAATTGATGAGAGGAGGGATGAAAGTTTTTCTTGAACAGAAATGTTAAGATCTGTTTTGGGGCTGAAAACTCATCAAGGTAATAATTTATCCATGCTAAAGATGGGATATATGACTCGGGACCATCTGACTGCTTCTTATCTTACATTTCCCATAAAATATTAGGATTTTTAATTACTGTTTCAGAAAGCTCAGATTTCTTCTGCGCGCAATGACGAGCAAGTTCCTTCCTAAGCCTACGCTTAGATGCAACTCTGATCTTCTTAACTATTCCTGAGCGTGGTCTACCACATTCTTTCCATATCCCGTGCCAAAAAGTAGCTCGGTCGAATACTAATTGTAAAAAAGGGTTAGAAGACCATCCCTTTTCTTCAGTCCCTTGTTTGACACGAGACTTGGGCACTCCCTGAGATTCGGAAAATAGAAGAGCATGGGTCAGTTCGGCGTAATAAATATTAAGACTTAGCCGCGCATCTCTTTCATCAGGATGAGAGAATTTCATAAGTAGGTCAAACGGTACGCGAATTTTTGACAGAACAAGATCCCAAGAACCTTGAAACTTTTCTGTATCAATTTTATGCTAAACCAGAACCTCTTTCCACCTCTGATTGAATGTAAACGAATTATTCGCAGCGGAAAATGAGGAAGGCCTACTGATATTACACTGAATTGGGAAATGATATAAAGTAAAACTATTCGAGAGGACAAGAACCTCAAGTACTGGCAAAGAACTAGAGCTAACAATATAGTCTAGATTGGACGTAGAACCAGATTGGTGGATTTACGAAAAGTCCTGTTTTTTCCTGTGAATAGTAAAACGGTTCTCAAGTATCCCTATTAGAATGTAACGCTTTCTTAAAGGCAAGAATGTCGAGAATGTCGAAGAGTGTCGTCTTTCTTAAAGGCAACTGGCTAGTTTGGCAGCACTTATAGCAAAAGTACTATCAGATTTGTCGTCACGGTAATCAGTTGGAAGGTACACATTTATAACTAGCAGGTTATCTAGTCTAGTTGCAAGAAAATCGTCACTGTTATCGTATACTTCACACAAGAGACGATTGCTAACCAACGTGGCGATACCGCCAGACGGACTGCCCTGCGGAGATGATCGTTTTGCAGGCGCGGAGAACTCCGTGCCTGCAAAAACGTTCGGAAAAAATTCCGTTTATATTCCAAGAGAGTAGTGAAATGTTAGAGATTTTGTTATTCAACATGTTAATGAGTTGCCGTTTGCTGGTTTTCCGGACCCTTCACGCTATAGCAGATATGACCCTCTTTCTTGCACGAAACCCAAAACATAGCACGAGTACACCTTTCTGCAATGTTATTTTTGGAGACGTGGTCAGATGTGGTCACATGTGAAGCACAGTGGGCTATTGGTGCACTAGCCAAGGGCAGCTAGGTGACCTTGGTTGTGGCACGAGTAGCAACGACGGGGTAAGAAACGGATTTCTTCAGTAGGCAGTTTTTCATAATAGATCTTAAGAGGCCTTAAGAAATTTATCCAAATTCGATCGACAGCTGAAAAATACATTGGACTTACGGGAACTGTCAAGCTGTTCAGACTTCTTAGCTCTGGGGATCAGTATAGTTAGCAAATCCGCTTATACGTCAGAGGGAACTCGTTTCACTACACCAATATAGTTAGGGCTCTTTATGGCAGCATAAATCTGCGGCTGGTTGGTCTTGATTGACTCAACAATGGTTTCAGCTTGTCTTTCGAATGAACTACTAGTTGCCAGTCCGATTTGACTTTCGATAATTCAGATATGTCACTAGTATCCGCACATACCGAGTCTACAAATCTCTTCCTACCACTCAGGGTATCAACCGACTCGGGCAGATTTTTTAGGACGATTGCATAGGAGGGCTTATCAGGCTTATTTGAAGCGCTTTACCATTCGATGGATTTGTTGGCATTAATAGCAAAATGGTTCTCGATAAATCGAGGCAATTCATTCACCTTAGTAGCTACGATTGCTGCAGTAGCTTAACTAGTAGCTGGGACTGAGCAGGGAGAATCAATAACAAAGGTCGGCAATTTGGTCTTCTTGAAGTGAGCTTGGTGAATTCATCGGAAAATGTCCGTAAAATTCTCTTCATCTTTTGCGTGAATTTTACAGCGTGTTGTAAACTGCATTAGTTGATGGAGCGATTCTTTGGCTTTCAGAATTTCTTCTGGTGTGAAAAAGCCGACGCCTGTATCAACCATTCCCTCCAGTTTTTCTCCTCTTTCCATACTACGGCTCACAAAGTTCAACACAACATTGAAGAATAATTGTCCTCCATTTCCGTCGACATACCAGAAACAAAGCGTACTGTCGACCTACCTTAAGAAAAGTTTGAAATTTGCTTATAAGATTTGCCTAATAAAATCTGCCAATATAAGATTTGCCGATTGTAAAAAATCTTCAAATAAGCGTCCACTGGGAAATTATTCACAATGTAAAACAGGGTTTTATCCAAAAAAGAGTTCGTTACATCACACGCAGGATTGCCACCACAGCAAAATAAATAATCACCAGTTTTTCACCAAGAAAATCATCAAAAAATCACCAGGTTTTCACCAAAATCACCAAAATTCGGTGGTCAATAATGCTAGGCTTCGCACTAGCATTATTTACGCGTTGGGTACCCTGAGCTAAGACATTACGTTTTTCAAAGACTACTGCTCAAGAAGGAAGAGAATTTATACCAAAAACTGGAATTCCAGCCAAAACTGAAATTGCGACCCTAAAATCCTGTTTCTGGACATAAACAACCTTTTTATTTATTTAACTACTCTTTTACTTTTCTTTGTCTTTACTTTGCAATATCTTTTCTTTTTCTTTTTCCAGGTTTCTATTCAAAAGAATATTCACAATAATCCTTTTTTGTCCTCAAATCGAATTCTACAGTGAATGCAAAGCACAAAATGGTCATACAGTAAAACCAGCCAGAAACAGCAGAAGGAAAGAATGGAATAAAGCATATTTCCTCTCTTTGTCTCAAGATTACTTGTCAACACTAACTGCAGGAATAATAAAACAGAACACCTATATTGAAGTTACTTCAGCCCAAAGTCCAGCAAGCACAGGGAATGTGGATGATTTGAATCTAATCTATAAGACGAATATAATAGGCCAAAGCAGGAATAGCAGACTTAAATTTAATTTAGCATCAAGTATGAAACATTTTTAGGGAGGATTGTTCCATGTCAACATTCTGCACATAAGAAAATCAGATAAAAATGTTGTTTTTAAACTTCTCCCTCAAGAGTCCATTTACCTTAATGCTAAAGATTAATTTCTGAGCAAACTCCCATCAGAAACCTACTTAGGCTGAGCCTAATCTGAGTCTTAGTAAGGGTGAACTATGCACGTTTCTGTATGCGTCAAAGACAAGTATGTTTGACAAAAGCCTAAATAACGAAAAAAAATTATGACAATGTCTCTGTTTAGTGTGTTCAAGACATTAAAAAAATATATATATATATATATGTAGCGTTCAAAACCTAGTATCGTTTCTCCCCTTTCCCTGAGATTGTTACGTCCCTTGGAAGAAAACTTTTTTTAGCTGCACCATATTAAGTGAAAATCACCAAAAATCACCAAATAAAAAAAGAAAATCACCAAAAATCACCGGATTCAAGAAAATCACCAGAAAAATCACCCTGACCACACGCTGTACATCAAGATTGGTCTTTTTGAGGACCAGTTTTTTGTAAGGAATTTTGTGAGGAAGAATTAGCGACAGTACTAAAAGGATTAAAAAATAATAAGGCCCCAGGTGCTGATAATGTGGTGAATTCCTTTCTTAAATATGGTGGCTCTGAGGTTGGAAATAATTTACTGAGAACTATGAATATGATTTTTGAAAAAGGGGAAGTACCTAACAGTTTTAAAAAAACCTTAATTAAGCCACTTTATAAGAAAGGTGATAAGAGTGAGTGTGGTACTTATCGAGGCATTAGTCTGGTATCTGTAGGTAGCAAATTACTTAGTAATATGATACTTTTTAGACTGACAGATGCTCTAGACAAAGTTTTAAGAGAAGAACAGTGCGGTTTTAGAGAAGGTAGAGGATGTGTCGACCAAATTTTCACTCTTAGGTTAATGATTGATAAGTCCCTAAGTTGTCAAACCCATTTGGTACTCAGTTTTATAGATTATGAGCAAGCGTTCGATTCTGTTGATAGAAGAACTTTAACAAAGGTCTTTTCCTTGTATGGTATACCAGACAAATAAATTAAAGTGATTAGTGCTATGTACGAGAATAACACTGATGCGGTTAAGTTAGGAAATGAGGTTAGCAGCTGGTTTTGTATTAAATCAGGACTTAAGCAGGGTTGTTTTCTATCTCCCTTTATATGGGTAATTTTGAAGGACATTGTCTTAATGGGCACAGGACAGGCAATGGGAGACCACGGAATCAAATGGGGAGGAAAAAGCCTCCTGGACTTAGATTATTCTGATGATTTAAGCATCTTAAATGAAAATTTTGAGCAAAACGATTGAACTCTCGGCGGTTTTTCGAGTTCTGGGTGCTAGAATAGGTTTGAAAATTATTGTTAAGAAGACTAAGTCACTAAGGCCAGGAGTAAGTGAAGATGAAAAGGTAACGTTGGGTAACGAAAAGATTGATCAGGTGGGTAGCTTCACTTACCTTGGTAGTATTATTAGTAAAGACCACAGTTTATATAATTAGGCAGTAAGTTTACCGCAGATGATTTCTGGCTCTTCATTCTCGGTGCGAACAAAAAGCTCCTCCCACTTAATTCTGCAGTCATGGGTTAGTTTGTATTCGTCAATCAATGAGAAATGGTAATAAAGCTCATTATTCGTAATTGCGAGAGCAGAAAAAAAACTTGGTGAGCCTGCCAAGTGGTTTGCAAGTGTCCCATCTCACAGGTATGACTTAATTTATATACAAATTACGACTTAATCTATTATTTATTTACAGTGGACTCAACTGATTGGCTTATGTAGGATTTTATAAAAAAAGGGGGTGGGGGGTTGATGAAATTTGTGAAAATAAGGAATTTTTTTCTTCTTCTAATAACTGGTAGAATAGGTATGATGGTTTCAGGGTCGGATCCAGGATTTTTTAGGGAGGGGGCACAAAATAGGTTGGTCCGATAAACTTACGTTAGGAGCAAGTTTAATTAATGCAAACTTGCGTTAATTAGTTAAATTACACTACTGTAGACTACTTTAGGGGGGGGCGCCCCGCGCCCCCCCCCCTCGGGATCCCCCACTGGGTGGTGTATCATTTTTTTTTCACGTCGTGATATTCATTTTCTACGATATTTATTTTCTAGATAAGACTAGTTTCGTTTTCAATCAATGTTTTCGTATGAAATGGGCAGACCTTTCCTGAACTTTAGACAATAAACACCTCTATTTGAAAATCTTTGCACTTTGTGAATTTAGATAGCGATAAGGGTTCCTGATTGATACCAATTTTAGGACTTGGGTTCTAAGTATAGGTTGCTGTGGTAAAAGTTGCCACAATAGCCCTATCCAAGAAAATACCAAACGTCTGTTAAGAAGTGTTTTTCGTAAAATTCTTAGGGAGTTTTCAGAAAATTGAGGGAGTTTCAGAAAATTCAGAAATTTTTTAAAACTTGTGTTTGATTATCTCCTTAATGAGCTCCTCAGTACTACAGACAATAAAAATCAAATCAATATCAATAAATATACGTAAAAAGTGGAGGTGACTATATTTAATTTAGCTGCAAGTCTACATTCATACCCACCACGTAATTTCCCTTTGAGAAAAATTGATAAAACTTTTAAAACTGAAATATCAATGCGAAGCACCAAATATCATAATCAAATGTCATCCCGTTATGGCATTATTCAAATAGAACTTATTTTTAACTTGATTATCGTTGTAAATTCATTCTTTGTCTTTACAATAAAATCGAATTCAGCAGGAATTGACGGTCTTAGCCTTAAGGCATTTAAGGCTGTCGCCACTTACCTTTTGCCTTGTCTTCTATACTTGGTGAACCTATCTATGGAAAAAGGTCAGTTCCCAGACGCTTTAAAACAAGCAAAAATTATATCTTTACATAAAGGTGGTGACAAAAGAGAAATGTCAAGCTGTAGACCTATATCGATTCTGCCACTGTTCTCAAAAATATTTGAAAAAGTTGTTCATGAGAAACTATATTCCTACCTTAATTCTCTTGGGTTTTTGTGACACGCAATTTGGATTCCGAAAATCTCATTCTACTAGTCATGCAGTGCACCACCATCTTGATGTTTTAAACAATGTATTCGAGAGCGGCTCTACTCCTTTAACTATTTTTATTGATTTTAAAAGAGCTTTTGATACTGTTGATTTTGAGGTGTTGTTAGATAGGATGTCACATTTAGGGATGAAAGGAAATTTTATTGATTGGATTCGTTCGTATTTGTATGGTAGATCAATGCGTGTAGTAGTGGGGGATATTGTAAGTTCACCTCGTCCCGTACTATATGAAGTATAGCAAGGTTCTGTGTTAGGTCCGCTTTTATATTTAATTTGCTTTGACACATTACAGTTTAACATTCCTAATGCCGCCATAACATCCTTTGCAGATAACACAGCTATAACGATTGCTGGAAAGGCTTTGAGTGAGCTTGTTCCAAAAGCAAATAAAGTGCTACTTGACCTGCATATTTTTACAAGTCTTAGTTGCTTAGCAGTGAATGTGAGTAAAACTAATTACATGATTTTTAGTCGTACTGGAGTTATTGATAATATTTTCAGTTTGGTTAATTTTAATGGTACAGAGATTAAGCAGATATTTGATACAAGGTATCTTGGTTTTCAGATTGATTGTAATTTAAATTGTCAAAAACATAGTGAAATTGTATCGGTGAAAGTTGCTCGGGGCTTGGGACTGATTCGTAGATTTAAAAATGTTTTTCCTGTTTCAGTTTTAAAAATTTTATATATTTGACTTATTCATCCTCAGACTGTTTATGGTTGTTCTGTATGGGCTAGTAATTTGGTTGTAAATTTTAAACGGGTAAAAATTGTGCAGAATATAGCACTTCGCCTGCACGGTGATTTTGAAAATTGTGAAAGTAGAATGGATTGTTATCACCATTTTAAGATTTTAAATGCTGAGCAATTGAGGGAATATCAGACAGGTGTTTTTGTGTATCAGTTTTGAAATAAATTAGCACCTAATTACGTTTCTGATGTTTCATCATCGAGTTCTGCACACCATTATTATGATACAAGAATTTGCGGAATTAGTTGGTACATGACAGACAACAAACAACTAAGTTTAATTTTGTATTAAGGCATTTGGGTGTTATGGTATGGAACAGTATTCCGGAAAGCACTAGGATGGCTGAGAGTGTGTCCTCTTTTAAAAATAGGTTAAAGAATTTCTTAATGAACAAGGATGGGTGCGGGGGGGGGCTGTAGTCTGTCTTTTGTCTTGTGTAAGGATTGATTTGCGGTTCTCATGAGGTTTATTTCATATTCATTTATTTGATTGCATTATTATTATTATTATTTTTTTCCATTATATAAGTGAGTAAGTTTTTTTTCAATATATATATGAGTAAGTAGAATAGTGAGTCCTGTCACAAACAAATCTGTATAGATTTTCACGTGGTAGGTATGTTTGATATGTTTTTTTTTGTGAATATTGATATTTTTGTGAATGTGATTGATATAAAAATTAATTTCTCTCTCTCTCTTTCATTCCATTCTTAAACCAATGTTATATTTACCTTTTGCATTATTACAGCCCACTATATATACATTTACATAAATTTATATGCAGCGTTACAGCCATACCAATTATTCTCCTTTCCTTTTTTATTCTTTAATAATAATTTCTGATCACTTTGAGTTTGACTTATTGTAGGCTTCTATTTTTACTGATCTTAAGTTTAATATGACCTTTACTTTTCTTTAAAAAAAACTTTCCTTTTCGTAAAGTTTTCGTAGTATATATATATATATATATATATATATATATACACACACACACACACACACACACACACACACACACACACACACACACACACACATATATATATATATATATATATATATATATATATATATATATATATATATATATATATATATATATATATATATATATATATATATATATATATATATATATATATATATATATATATATATATATATATATATATATATATATATATATATATATATATATATATATATATATATATATATATACATATATATATATATATATATATATATATATATATATATATATGTGTGTGTGTGTGTGTGTGTGTATATATATATATATATATATATATATATATATATATATATATATATATATATATATATATATATATATATATATATATATATATATATATATATATATATATATATATATATATATATCCGCGCGTACAAACAGCTCCTCTCATTTGATCTGCCATTAGCGGTCCAATTACCCTGGAACACGTATTTTGGCAGAAACTTTCTCAAAATACCTTTAAAACCAACTCGAGACTTCGAAACCTACTTGTAATTCCTATAAACATCTGAACTAATTTTTTATATATATATATATATATATATATATATATATATATATATATATATATATATATATATATATATATATATATATATATATATATATATATATATATATATATATATATATATATATATATATATATATATATATATATATATATATATATTTATATCGGCGCGTACAAACAGCTCCTCTCATTTGATCTGCCATCAGCGGTCCAATTTCCCTGGAACACGTATTTTGGCAGAAACTTTCTCAAAATGCCTTTGAAACCAACTTGAGAATTCGAAACCCATTTTTATTTCCTAAAAACATCTAATAATAACATTCCACTACTAATTACCGATTTTCATGTATGTATTGGAATAAATTAATTTAAAATTAGTTTCTTCAAAACTAGTGTTCCAACGTTGAAGCCAAGTTTCGCGTTCAAGAGAGATTTGACTTGTCTATCAAACAGTTCGTGGTAACGAACTGTAAGTAAGGAGCGACCCGGCTCAATGGTAACCGAAACTCTAAAAAACGGGATTTTGATACCAATAGATACATCAAAAGAATCAGATTTTAATTCTGATTTCAAATATATAAGTTTCATTAAGTTTAATCTTACCCATCAAAAGTTACGTGCCTGAGAAAATTTGGCTGATTTTCGAAAAAAGGGGGAAAGACCCCTAAAAGTTATAGAACCTTAATGAAAATCACACCATCATATTCAGCGTATCAGAGAACCCTACTGTAGAGGTTTCAAGCTCCTATCTACAAAAATATGGAATTTTGTATTTTCGGCCAGAAGAAAGGTCACGGATGCGCGTTTATTTGTTTGTTTGTTTGTTTTTTTTTGTTTTTTTTTTCCCAGGGGTGATCGTATAGACCCATTGGTCCGAAAATATCGTGAGACGGCTCATTGGAAAGCAAATGAAATTTTCCATCGCCAGTTTTAAGTGAACAAAAAAAATAGAAGGCATCTAGGCCCCCTCCCATGTTAATTTTTTCCCGAAGTCACCCAATCAAAATTTTCAGATAGCCATTTTGTTCAGCATGGTCGAAAATATGATAAAAATGTCTTTTAGGATGACTTGATCCCTCAAAAGCCCCAGGGGGAGGGCTGAAAGTTATGAACTTTACTCAATGTTAACATATAGTATTGGTTATTGGGAAGTATACAGACTTTTTCAGAGGAGATTTTTTCTGGTAGGTGGGGGAAGGAGAGGGTCGGGGGCTATATGGAAGGATCTTTCCATGAAGGAAGTTTTCATGGGGGAAGGGATATTGCTATGAAGGGGGCGCCGGATTTCCCAGCATTATTAAAGAAAAAGATCAGGAATTAAATAAAAAAAAACAAGTTTTTCAACTGATCAACTGATTGTGATTAAGAGGTCACTTTTAAAGAACTGGAAAAAAAATTCGAACTATAGTTTAAAGAGCAGGGTATTGACTAGGGGCGAACCCCTAATATACGTGTTAAAAATTTATGAATATAGAAGTTCGTTACGTAAGTTAATTCTAAGTTACGTATATTTATTACTAATAAAAACGTTCGTAAATAAAATTAAACAAGTTTCGAGAAAGCCATTTAACCAAATATAATATGCAAATCTTGTTTTAATTATTCATGTACGGTGAGCCAAAATCAAAACCTGCATTAATTCAAAAACGTTCAAAAATTAAATAAAAAAAACAAGTTTTTTTAACTGAAAGTAAGGAACGACGTTAAAACTTAAAACGAACAGAAATTATTCCGTATATGAAGGGGCTGTCCCCTCCTCAACGCCTCGCTCTTTACGCTAAAGTTTGACTTTCTCACAACTCTATTTTTTTAAACAATAAAAAAAACTTTAGCGTAAAAAGCGAGGCGTTGAGGAGGGGACAGCCCCCGTCATATACGGAATAATTTCTGTTCGTTTTCTGTTTTAATGTCGTTCCTTACTTTCAGTTAAAAAAACTTGTTTTTTTTATTTAATTCGTGAAAAGATCTAATGTCGCTTATGTTTATACCGGTTTATACCTTCTCTGGAGCAATCGCACCTCGGTCCGGGTTTTTATAATGGGTGATGTAGGGAAAGATCATACTGCTATTATATATACTGTGGTAAAGACGGTGGGACCACTGAAGATGTTAAAAGTAGAATAGCCAAGGCTAAGGGGGTTTTTCCACAGTTAAAAAAAGTTTGGAAGAATAGGAAGATAAGTCTTTAAACCAAGATTAGAATATTATAAGCAACAGTGATGACAGTGGCAAAATATGGCTCTGAAGCATGAGCGCTCCGAAAAGCAGATGAAGATTTGCTAAATGTTTTCCAGAGAAATTGTTTACGGATTGTTCTGGGTACACCGTTGACTGACCGTATTTCAAACAGTATGCTGTACGAAAAATGTGGTTCAATCCCGCTTTCTAGGGCTATAATGAAAGAAAGATTAATGTGTCTAGGGTATGTTGTGCGGATGAAGGATGAAAAATTGCCGAAGATTGTTCCTTTCGGCCAGCCGACTAGGGCCAAACGGAAAGCAGGTTGTCCTCGTCTAAGGTGGGAGGACGTCATAAAGAAAGATTTATAGGAAATGGGAACTTCCTGGGAGGGTGTGAAAAGGGAGGCTTTTAATAGATTGGGAGGGAGGAGGAGCGTGCGTAGCTGTGTTGGCCTCAGGTGGCTTGGTGCTGCAGGGAGTTGTTAGTATTAGTAGTAGTAGTAGCATTGTCAATTCAATTAAATATTTTTCCAGATAAACCACCGTACAAAATAAAACAGAAGGAACGACACACGGAAATAATAATTAGGAACAAGCAAAATGAAGATAAAATACCATAACTAGAATCATGAGTCTCATTCAGATTTTGCCATATTGGTAATTAAAGGTGTATAAAGAGGGGGGGGGGGATAAAAGTACTCATTCAGTCTCTGACCAGTTCACATCTTAAAACAAAAAGTACATTTCATGGATTAATTTTTTACTTGTGGATAAACCTAGGCACGGAGCCAATTGATTTTGCATAAAAATAAATTTATTAAGCTAAAATCTGATTACACAAGTGACTTGCATGTGGTTACGGCTTAAGGATTATTTATGGATTGTGGCTTTAGATTAGTATTCAGCACTATTGTCATCTGAATCGTGCATTGAAATACTTGGATTACTTGCAATTACTTGAAATTATTTGCAAATTACTGGATTAATTGGCCCAATCAGAGATAAGTAATTATTTATTTTCAGTGCTATGCTCATGTCAAAATTCAAGCCTTTTGACATTCTTCTCGCTAGTTTCAAAAGTTACCCCCCTTGGCCTGCAATTGTTTTGCAGTCAAAAACTGGTGCTAAAGGAATTTGGAGATACACAGTTTTTTGCTACGGCGATCATTCTGAGCACCAAGTGCCAGAGTCTTATTTGACATTACTTTCGGATAACCCTAGTGCTCGCAAAAGAACGGAAAGAGATGTTGGTAAAGCATTTACCGAATTAGATTTGTTTCCAAACATTTATAAATCGTCATCACCTACTTATCTAGCATTAAACCCAGCGAGCGTTATTGCTGAAGACTCACTGGCACCTAGCCTAATCCTGCAAAAATTAGCTTTTACCCAGGATGAATTAAATCGGACACAAGTGAATCTTACAGCTGAGATTTCCCGTCAAGTTAAGGCTAAACTATTAGAACCTGATACAGCAAATCAAGCAATTGATATTATAGTAAAAAAAATTCATGATGCTAATTCCATTGATTACAACCCAATATTCCAAGAAATAGAAAAATCACTCAACGGACTATTTGCAATGGTTAAAAGCTTGGAAAATAGGATTTTGTCATTGGAATCGAAAGTGGATGATTTTGAACAAGAAAAGATGTTGGATTGCTTAGTGATGAATAGAGTAAGGCAGAGGCCTGGAGATGATCTAAAGAAGGAAGTATCGGTTATCATTAAAGACAAGATGCTGGTCCCTAGTTTTGAAGTTAAAATATTGTAAATGTTTATCGATTTAGTTTGAATGACTCTAATGATCAATCTAAAGTGTCTCCAGTGCTAATACGCTTCAAAAATGTGGAATTAGCTCGAGTTGTTTTCAAAGAAAAGACTAAACTAGCAAAGAGTGGAATATTTTTATCAGAATCGCTAACAAAAAAGCGTCGTGAAATTTTAAATGGGGCAAGAGATTGCTTCGGTAAATTTAATGTATGGACTGACCGCAGGCAAATTTTGGCCAAACCACCTGGTCAATCAATGATACGAAAGATTCGATTAATTCGCGGATTGTGCTTAGATATGTTTTTTTTTGTTTTTTTTTTATTTATTTATTTATTATTTTTTTTGTGCATGTATATTTTATGATTTAATGCCATATCTAAAATCTATTGTCTTTTTTTTACTGGCAAATTAGATACGCCCCCAGTTGTAGGACGACTTTTTGAGCTTGAAAATAACCCGTTAGATGAGGATATTCAGTTGAATATCCAGGGTCTTTGTTCTTCAATTGACCATCTAAAACAGATTGTTTCTGATGGGCTACCTGACGTTGTTGGTTTATGCGAGACTTTTTTAGATTCTAAAAATGATATGCTTTTGGATTTGCAAGGTTATAAAATGGAACGACTGAATCGACAAAAGATGGCCAAGGGTGGTCTTGCTATGTATATTTCTAATAATCTCCCATATTCTCTTAAAATGGATTTATCCAGAAATATCGAAGGTGTCTTTGAGTCACTTTTCGTAGATATTAAATGTGGGGGTAAGGATTTAATTGTTGTTATTATTTATCGATCTACTAGTGTCTCTATTCCACTTTTTCTGCACAAACTTAATGACCTGATGTATAACATCTTAAGACCGTTGACTGAATTAATTATTATTGGAGATCTTAATAAAAACTTGATGGATATAAGGTCTTCTGTATCCTTGTATTTTCTGTCGTCCATGCTTGCCACAGATAATTTACCTTCTTTATGTATCCCATTTCGCATAACAGAGAGTACGTCATCTCTGATTGACAATATTTTCTGTACGGCCGCCTTGATCCAAAATTATGTTTTAGTGAGCGACATTTGCGATCATTTCCCTGTTTACTCTAGATACTGTTTTGATAAACTGACTATTGAGAGGACTTGTGAGTCTGGTAACAGACCTTTTAGGTTTGGTGAAGTGGAATTGATGCTTCTTAGGTCAAGATTGGCAGACATTTCTTGGTGTGGTTTTGAGAGTGATTCTGATTTTTGTAATTTATTTGATATTTTTTATGAGTCTATTAAAGAAGCTGTTCTTGGTATTTGTTCTGTTTCACCTTCTAATTGTAAGTCTAAGAAGGTTTTTTCTCTAAATCCTTGGATGACCCCTGGTCTCCTTAGGAGTTGTAGGAGAAAAAATAATCTCTGGAGGGCCTTTAAGTCTGCTAGCCCTTCAATGAAAGCTATTTGCTTTCAGCGATTTAAAATTTATGGGAATATTTACAATTCTGTGTGTCGAAAGGCCAAGTCCCAATATTATTTTAATTGTTTTTCAGATTGTGGTAAAGATATACGAAAAACTTGGCAGGTTATAAATTCTGTGCTTAGGCCGTCTTTTCAGTCTCCGTCAGTCCCTTCTTTTTTGGATCTCGACGGCAAAATCATCGAAGGTGAGCTGAACGTTCAATATGCATTTACTTCATATTTTGCGAATATTGGTAAAAGGACCGCTTCGGCTGTTAGTTCTCCTCCTTCAGGATCCAACTTCAGGTCTTATCTTGGGCCACCTTGTATGAAGTCAATGTTTTTGGAACCAGCGACGGAGAAAGAAATAGCTAAAATTGTTATGGGATTGAAAAATTGCTCGTCGTCTGACCCTGATGATATTCCTACTAAAGTAAATTAAGTTCATACTTCCTTCCATTATTTATCCCTTAACAAAACTTATTAACCTCTCCTTTCAGCATGGTATTTTCCCGAGTAGTCTCAAGCGTGCTCGAGTCATCATATTATATAAGGGGGGGACACGAAATGATCCAGCCAACTATCGGCCAATTTCTTTGTCGTCTGTGCTAAGAAAAATGTTTGAGAAGGAGATACTTTCTTGTTTAGACAGTTTTTATGCTTATAAATATTTTTTTCACGAATTTTAAGTTGATTTTCGGGCAGATCATTCAACTGAACGTGCCTCTTTAGTTTTATTGAACTATGTTCACTCTGCCCTAGGCTCCCATTCGATTCCTGCTGCTTTGTTTCTGGGTGTTCGTAAAGCCTTTGATTCTTTAACCCACAATGTTCTTCTATTTAAACTGTCTCATTTTGGCGTAAGAGGTAGTGCGTTTTATTGGTTCAAGTCTTTCTTGTTTGAAAGAATAATTTCTGTTGATTCATTTTTTCGCTCACCATCAAAGGTTGACCAGGGGGTCCCTCAAGGGTCAGCGTTAGGGCCAGCACTGTTTCTAATTTATATAAATGACCTAATTTTTGCAGTTAGAAATAAAAATCCTCTTTATTGCTGTCATCTATGTCATCCAACAGTCTCCCTTACCCATAACTATAGTTTGCATACCTCAGATTCTCTTGTTACTTTTGCCGATGATACCACCCTTATTACTTCTGGGAGAACAGAGGATGAGGTTAGTACAAAGTTAGTGGACCTCTTTGAGAGAGTTTCAATTTGGTTTGATGCTAACTCTCTTGCCTTAAATGTTTCTAAAACTAGCTTTTTAGTTTTTTCTCGTATATACCAGGCTTGCCCTCAATTATCTGAAATTCATATATCCAAAGGCTTTATTAGTAGACCAAAAGATGGCCATGTCCGTTTCCTAGGTATCCTCCTAGATGAAAATTTATCTTTTAAGCATCATATTGATTTGACTAAAATGAAGGTATGCAGAAACCTCAGTATTCTAAGAAAACTAAAACATATCTTTCCAGGGCCAATTCTAAGATTCCTATTCCATAGCTTAATTCATTCTTATGTTTCCTATTGTCCAGTCATATGGATGTCTACTTTCCCTTCTTTTCTCAAACCGCTTTCCAATACTTATCATAAAGCTATAAATCTTATCCAGGATGTAAATCGTTCGGCAACTAAACCGTTACTTGATATTAAAAAACTTTATATTCTTTTCTGTGCGTCTTTCGCCTTTCTTCAGCTCCATGTTGATATTCCGAGGTCCCTTAGGTTTACGTCTTCTTTTGTATCTGATCGGTCAAATTATCAACTCTGTAGTTCTCTAAATATCCAAATTCCCCATACACCAACAATAAGATCCGATTTTAATCCTCTTGTTGCGTGTCATTTGACATGGAACACCCTTCCCGATTCGGCTCGAGAATGCCACTTGTTTGGCACCTTCAAAAGACTAGTAAAAAAATATTTGCTTTCATATGATTAATTTTCTTTACTTTTTCCTGCTGCCAATAGTTTTTTTTTTTCATTTAATTGTTTTTTTCTGTTTTTTTTTCGTTTTATGAAGCAAATGCTTTACGTCTTAAAAGTTCAAATGCTTATGTTTATATTTTTAAATATTAATGTTATGTTTATATTGTTTAAATCTTAAGCGTTTAAATGTTTAATGTTTATTTGATCTTTTCATAATCCCCCTTCTACAGGCCATGGAGCCTTTGTGGGGATTTGTAGATTGTTATGTAATTATTTTACTGATATATGGAAAATAAATCTATCTATCTATCTATCTATCTAAATGCCTCACAAGCACATTATATGATTCCAATAGATGCTTACACAACGAAAACCGAGTAGATACATAGACACAGGATTTACCAATAGGCTCATCCGGCCCGGGCCTAGAGGTGCAAATTGCAAGGATGGGGGGGGGGGATAAATTATTACTGAGTGACCTCTTTCTTAACAAAAACTGGACTAATGGGATTTTTCGTCAAAGTGCCAAGTGCACCCCGCCGTCCCGCTGTCTATCTTCAGAAAAGTGATTTTAAATAACACAGGGATTCCGTGGCCACGTATAAACTGTCAAATGTCTCCCAGGAGTCGCAGCTGATAGTTCGGTATCGCCTCTCTCTCTCATTACTTTTGGATCATCGGTTGCGTGTTCTGTTCAGTGCTTTGACTATCACCGAATATCCGGGGATTTCTCTGAAAATCTCGCAAAAACGGAGCGGGAAAAATGCTTCGGCCTAGAAGGGTCAAAGCTTTAAATCCAACCCTGTAAATACTTGAAGTGGACTAAATGTTGGAAATGAAAATCAACACAAAGCGTAGTAACCCAATCATATATGTAATATTTTCTGTTCGTTTAAAGTTTTGATGTTGCTGCTGTTGTGTTGAAAAACTTGTTTTTTTATATTTAATTTCTGATCTTTTTTTAAATAATGCTGGGAAGTCCGGCGTCCCCTTCATAGTAATGTCCCTTCCCCCATGAAAACTTCCTTCATGGAAAGATCCTCATACATAACCCCAGGCACGTACACAGGAATTTGTTTCGGGGGAGGGGCCAATTTGTTTCGGGGGGGGGGGGCAAATCCTTCAAACCTATTATTCTGTGAGAAAAATCAGAAAATTATGGAAAAATGAAAAAAATCGTGAGATTTCAGGGGGGGGGGGGGCGGGCCGGAGGCCCCCCCTACAAACATCTCTGCCCGATCCCCCCCCACTACCAGGAAAAAACTCCCCTGAAAACGTCTGTACTGTATACTTCCCAATAACCAATACTATATGTTAACATTGAGTAAAGTTCATAACTTTCAGCCCTCCTCCCGGGAAGTTTGGAGGATTAAGTCATCCTAAAAGACATACTTATAATATTTTCGAACATGCTGAACAATATGGCTGTCTCAAAATTTTGATCAGTTGACTTTGGGAAAGTAATGAGCGTGGGAGGGGGCCTAGTTGCCCTCCATTTTTTTTGGTCACTTAAAAAGAGCACTAGAACTTTTCATTTCCATTCCAATGAGCCCTCCCACGATATTCTAGGACCACTGGGTCCATACGATCACCCCTGGGGAAAAAAAATAAACACGCACCCGTGATCTTTCTTTTGGCAAAAAATGCAAAATTCCACATTTTTATAGATAGGAGCTTGAAACCTCTAAAGTAGGGTTCTCCGATACGCGGAATATGATGGTGTGATTTTCATTCAGGTTCCATATATTTTAGGGGGTCTTTCCCCCTTTTTTCGAAAATCAGCCAAATTTTCTCAGGCGCGTAACTTTTGATGGGTAGGATTAAACTTGATGAAACTTATATATTTGAAATCAGAATTAAAATCCGATTCTTTTGATGTATCTATTTGTATCAAAATACCGTTTTCTAGAGTTTCGGTTACCATCGAGCCGGGTCCCAATAACCAATACTATATGTTAAAATTGGGTACAGTTCATAACTTTCAGCCCTCCTCCAGGGGGCTTCGAGGAATTAAGTCATCCTAAAAGACATATTTAACATATTTTACACCATGCTGAACAAAATGGGTATCTCAAAATTTTTATCAGGTGATTTTGGGGAAAAAATGAGCGTGGGAGGGGGCCTAGTTGCCCTCCATTTTTTTTGGTCACTTAAAAAGGGCACTAGAACTTTTAATCTCCGTTCCACTGAGCCCTTCCATGATATTCTAGGACCATTGGGTCGATACGATGACCCCTGGGAAAAAAAAAAAAAACAAACACGCACCAGTGATCTTTCTTCTTGCAAAAAATGGAAAATTTGACATTTTTGTAGATAGGAGCTTGAAACCACTACAGTAGGGTTTTCTCATACGCTGAATCTGATGGTGTGATTTTCATTAAGGTTCTATATCTTTTGGGGTGTCTTTCCCCCTTTTTCTCGAAAATCAGCCAAATTTTCTCAGGCGCGTAACTTTTGATAGGTAAGATTAAACTTGATGAAACTTATATATTTGAAATCAAAATTAAAATTTGATTCTTTTGATGTATCTATTGGTATCAAAATTCCGTTTTTTAGAGTTTCGGTTACCATTGAGCCGGGTCGCTCCTTACTTACAGTTCGTTACCACGAACTGTTTGATAATTTTTCTTGTACATCTAATCATTAAATCCTTCTTTTCTTTTTCCGTATTTGACAATTTTGAGCAGAGCTAAAATATTTTCCAACTTGATTTTATTTTAATTTTTTTTCAGCAAACAAGCAATGAAAGAGCTTCTATTGCACATATTAAGAAAATAACCGCGTCTAAGACATAGATTGGCTAAAATATTTTCCAACTTGATTTTATTTTAATTTTTTTTTTCAGCAAACAAGCAATGAAAGAGCTTCTATTGCACCATATTAAGAAAATAACTGCGTCTAAGCAATAAATATATATATTGCACACACAAATAAATATATTGCAGGGGTAGCACCAGTAGTGAGACATAGATTGGTTTAAAGACAGTCATAGGGGGTATACTATTGGAGTTACTAATCTCTCAAGACGTTATTATGCACACCAGGGTATTACGTAATACCATAGGGAGTTGTTTGTTGCATAATAGGAGATAGGAGATGATGTCTTGTAGCCTACCTGGCTACGAGAGCCAGGTAGGAAAAACCCTCAGACAGGGGCGAACCTAGAGGGCAGGGATAACGGGGATACATCTTCCCCGAAATTCGTGAAATTTATCCTATACGGTTGACAATCTTATAGATCTTGGCTAATACAAAAGGATAATGTACACCCTTTATCTTATTGTGATGAGGATAAAAAAATGAACGTTTTTTTTTTATAAAATAAAATTTAAGAAGGAAATGTCTTAAGAAGATAACCAAATTTATTATAGGATGTGAAATTCAAATTTCGAGACACATGTGCTGAACTTTATCTCATTGGTTTTTAACGAGAAACAGCAAACATTGGTACCAGTGGGTTCATCAGTTGTCCCTATAGCAACTGACAAGTATATCCAACGATACCCCTACGGCAAAGAGGGGACTATAAGGGTAAGATTCTTTCCAATTTTCTACTAATTTCCAACAATCCTGCTGCTACTCAGCATCTGCTTGCTTCCTGCTTTTTGCTTCGTTTCTGTATTCTGCTGTGCTTTGCTCATATTGCTTCTTTGAAATGTCTACCAGGAGCCAATCTGCTGCTGCTACTGCTACTTCTAGGCCTGCTAACCCAAGTAATCCTCCCATTGCTACTCCTGAGATTCCGACAGATATTACTAATTTGAAGAAGATGGCTAAGTCCATTGAAGAAAATGTCTTTAAATCCCTGCTTACTACTGTTACAAAGAGCATTCAGCCACAAGTTCAATCCCTTGGTCTGCCTATGAAAGGTGACAAAGTTGACCTTAATTTGGCAGTAAAGGACCTGATCTCAGGCTCTATTCAGGAAGACATTAAACAAATGGTCAGTACACAGCTTCAAGAAATGGACTTTTCTGGTAAAATTGAAGACATTAAAAAAAAAGCTTGCTGATCATTTTGCTGCTCAAACTGATCAACTTAAGCAGCAAGAATTAAAAATCAACTCATTGTGTTTAGATTACCTGAGAATACTACATTTGACAACCCTGAACCCAAGTTTTGTCACTTTGCCAAGATAAGTTTCCTGGCATTAGTCTTTTGAACAGTGACATTGTGTTTGTGAAACGTATTGGAAAACGAGTTGGTTATAAAAATTGACCAGTTATTATTCAGTTCTGCAACCTGAGAGTACGATTCTTGCTTCTCAAAAATAAAAAGGACCTGAAAGGATCTGGTGTGGTCATTAATGAGCCTTTGACTTAACCTAGGCTTACCTTACTTTCACATGCTAAAACCCATTGTGGCAGGAATAATGCATGGGCTGTGAATGGTGATATTTTTGTTAAAAGTGGAAGTAGGGTACTCAAAATATCATCCACTGGTGACATTAATGCCCTTCCTGATTTTCAAGAATCTTTTGCCAGAATTGTTTCAGAATGACTAGTGCTGCCTAACATAACTCTTCTCTTTACAACAAAATTTCATCTGCTTGTTTATTTTTTTGCCAATTTTTTTTTTTCTTTAGCTTGTGCTTTTTCCCTTGTCATCACCTCTGTTAAAATCTCTTAATCAGTCTGATTGTTGTTACCCTTCTTATCAACATTATTTTGAAAAAGTGCTGCCCTCAATGTCTTCTGTTAAAAACTTTAATGTGTTTACTCTGAAATTGCAAGGTTTAAGGTACAAAATGGATAATGTTCTATAATATATTGGTGGTATTAAATGCCCTTATGATGTAGTAGGTCTCACAGAGACCTGGCTGTCTTCAAGTGATGATATGTCTGTGTGTGACATACCAGGTTTTATTGCATCCCACTCAGCTAGATCTTTAACTAAGTGCTCTGGTGGTATATCCCATTTTGTCAGAAGTTATCTTAATGTTGTGAGACGTTCAGACCTTGAGAAGATTTTTGATCCAGTTGTAAATAATGAAAGTGTGTATGCTTTGATTGTTGACCTGTCATGTGACACAGTAAGTTGTGACACTATTTGTTTGTTTTATAAGCCTCCGCCTTTCCCAATAGCGAAATTTTATGAATTAATTGATGAACTGTACTCAGTCTATAAGCTTGCTTCAAGAAATGTTTTTATGCTTCGAGACTTTAACTGCACTTTGTTGAAAATTGGGCGGGATGATGAGTCTGACCGTTTTTTTTAATCTATTTCTTCCTCTGGCTTTCTTCCTTTTATTTTCTTTCCTACTCATGTTGATCCCGTCAGATCTTCTGCAATTCTGATTGACAACATTTTTCTGTCTTCTAAAAATTATATTAAATTTTCCTCTGGTATTATTTTCTCTGATCTTTCTGACCATTTTCCAACTTATTGTTCTGTTCCCACATTAAAAATGCAGAGCCAAGAGGATGACAGAGATGAGTCTTATTCAAAAATTTATAGTCAGAGCAATGTTCATAACCTTATGTCTGATCTTAGTGCTAGTGATTGGTGTTCAGTAAGGAATTCTGAAGATGTTAATTGGGCTTCAGCCTCATTAATGAGTCGGCTGCAAACACTAATTGCCAAAAAATTTTCCACTAGTAAAATCTTCTAGTAAATATAAACCCAAGATGCCTTGGATGTCTCCTAGTCTTGTGAAATCAACAATGCAGAAGTCAGAGCTTTTTAAGCTGGCTTGCAAAAGCCTTGATCCTGATTATTTATCAAAGTATAAGCACTATAAGAATGTATTAACATCAACAATTAGACTAGCTAATAATAATTATTCTTTGTTGAAGATTCAGTAGTGTAATGGTAACTTACAGAAGCCCTGGAGTGTTGTTAATGAAGCTTTATCTTGTCGGAAACAATCAATGAAATAGGCTACCACCTTCAAGAATGCAGATAGTTCAACTATTGAAAAAACAGCTGCACCTAGTGCCTTCAACTCCTACTTTACCACCCTAATAACTGTTAAGACCCCCTCCTTTCCTAAACCAGGTAAATCCTCACCAGCTGAGAGAAGTATTTTTCTAACTACTTGATCAAGCATAGAGATCTGTGATTTTATTTCTTATTTAAGTAGTAGTAACACAGCTGATGCGCTTGGACTAACAAACCATGTGCTTAAGTATGTTTCTTCTTGTGTTGTTGAACCTCTTGCCCATATTTTTTATCTATCTATTTCAAAAGGTGTATACCCTGGTTTGTTTAAAATTGCAAAAGTACTCCCTCTTTTTAAGAAGGGTGACCCCAGCTTAGTGTCAAATTATACACCTATATCACTTCTCCCAATGTCCTCGAAATTACTTGAAAAAGTTGTGCATGAGAGGCTTTTTTCATTCCTGTCTACTGGTGCTTCAATTGGAAGTGGTTCTGTTCTGTCTGATCACTAGTATGGCTTCTGACCTAAACTCTCTACTGCATGTGCTCTAGCTGACGTTATAGAATTCGTGCGTGTTAAGATAGACAAGGGTTGTTGTGTTCTAGGACTGTTTCTTGATTTTTATAAAGCTTTTGACATGGTAGATCATTTTGTCTTTCTGGGAAAACTGTCTCAACTTGGAGTTTGGGGAATTGCCTTTGAATGGTTTAAATCTTGCCTGTCTAATAGATCACAGCGTGTGTGCTACAATGGGAAATATTCTGATCTAGCCTCGGTTTCCAAAAGGATACCTCAAGGCTCAGTTTTGGGACCCGTCCTCTTTCTTATTTATATTAATGACCTTCATCTATCTCCCAACCTTGATGTATCTCCCGACCGTTTTGTTTGCAGACAATAATAATTTTTTTTTGTGGTGTCTAATAATCTGCCCTCTGTTGTTGCTACGGCTCAGCTCCTGCTCAACCATGTGCGTGATTGGTGTGAGCAGAACGGGATGCTGTTGAATAGCTCTAAGAGTAGCATTGTTCATTTTTGAACCCCATACCACATGTCTGAACCTTCCCCAACAATCTTTGTTTTTTTATGTTCCTGATATACCATATGGTACTAATATTTCCCAGTGCTCTTGTTTTAAACTTCTTGGTGCGCACGTTGATTGTTTTCTTTCTTTCAAAACTCATATTTCCTATACACATTCTATAATTTCTCGTCAAGCGTGTATGCTTCATCGTGCCAATCAATTTTCTCCTCCCAATGTAATGCTTTCTCTTTACTAAACATTTGTCCTTCCTTATCTTTCTTATTGCTGGACTGTATGGGGCAATACTAACTATTCTTCCCTTCGGCAACTCTGAACAGCACAGAATAGAGAGGTGAAAGGAACTTTTCGCCTCCCCCGACTCTATCCTATAGCTGATTTTTACAGTGATACAGGTCTAGATGCCTTAGATGTGGTTATCAAGAAGCAGAACCTAAAACTAGCTCATCGAGCCTTTAATGTCTCGCTTCCTCCAAACATTTTATCCTGCACTGATCTAGTATCAACATGTAAGCGCCAGACTTTGCTTCGGAGCTCTGTTCACCAATTTCGGCTGCCTAAAAGGGTATCCTCAGCAGATCAGATTTCACCCTTTTATAGAGCAATTGCTCTTTGGAGCTCTATTCCCAGTGAACTCTCTCTTACTTTTCTTCCCTTTGCATAAAAATATTCTCTAATGCTTGAATTATTTTCGTTTTCTTTATTTGTTTATTTATTTTGCTTTATCTTTTTTTCCGCTTTACTTTATCTATTTTCTTTTCTTTTCTTTTTTCTTCTCTTCTTATATTTGATCAGATTAGAACCCCGTTGTCTAATATTATTATTAATGGTTTGGAATTTATTTGAATTACAGGAAATTTTCAGTTTGGAGAAAATTAAGTATAAGACTATTGTGTAGCAGTTTTTTTTTTCTTGTATTGTGGTTATATTTTCGAGGTATTGTTGTATTTTTTTTCCCTCCCTGATTTGTCCTGTTTTGTGTGGATTTTGGGTTTGATATGAGGCCCTCCAATATTCTAGTGCCTAAGTCTACTTATGAAATTATTGTAGTATTTAATAAATTGAATTAAATTGAATCCAATTGATATGAGAACTGTCTAGGAACTTTGAAAGAAGTAATTAGTTTCTCTAGAATTTCCCCTAAATGATCTGCAATTTTCAAATAAATTGTTCAAGAAAGTAATCTTATCACAGGGACAAAAAGAATAAGATTGTACAAATTTTGCGAGACTAGATGGATGGAGCACTTAAAAGCAATCATTTTGTTAAAAGAGATGTTCATTATTATCTGTAAGGCTATGAGGGAAATTCAAGAACATCCTGATTCAGACTCTGAATCTTCAAGCAAAACTTATTCTTCGCTATCTGCTCTTGAGAGATGCAGTTTTGTTGCAGCTATGGTTACTGTTAGTAAAGTTTTTAGTCTGTCACACAATTTGTCAACATCTTTGCAATTAGAAACTGTAGATATCGTATGCTTTCTCAAACACGCTGACGATCTTAAGAGACATGAGAGAGAGGAGTAAAGCTACGTTTTATCCATTTTTACTGAAGGGACAAAACTGTGTCAAAATTATGAAATCAGCTACAGAATTCGCAGATGAGCTCCAAAACAAAAGTATAGGGATAGTTACGCAACAGCGTAAAAAGATCCTTAACGTATTACCGAATTTCTGTGTTTATCCCATGTCTCGACTGCTGTTTGCAGTGGTTGCATCAGCGATTCCCTAGTCTCAGAAAGTTTCTGGAGTCACTGTGATACATGCTTCCTCAACACTGTATTTTCGATCGACGAAACACAAACAAAGGATTTATCAGATGCTCTAATTTTTGGTTTGTTGATGCAGACAGCTATATGGGAGGCTTGCAATCTGAGTTAGCTCTGTGGAGGAGACTGTGGATGCATTCGGACAGTGCTTCCATTTCTACTATATTTTTAAGTGGACTAATCTATCTTGAATGTTTCTCCTCTAGTATTTTTAGATCTACTTTAGTACTTTATTTATACTTAAATTTGGATTTACCACTTTTTTCCTTGCCGAGCCTATAGTTTTTTGTTACGGAAATCGGAATTTTGGATGCAACGGCGGAATTTCGGCAAAAGCGATTGACAAACGTTCTAGTTTTTGTCGGACTCGTGGATAGATTCACGAAATTTGAAACAAATAACCAACGGGGAAGGACTGAAGGTTTGATTTTTGTAATTGGGTGGCATCCATCAAGACGCCAAATGGAGTGCTAAAGTTCAATAGCGTTCTTCACGCCATTCGGTTTTTTTTGGACTTCCCTGCTCAAATGTCGTTGTGGAAAGACTTTTCAGCATTCTGAAAACAGTAAAAAATGAAAAGAAGAATGGGTTCAAAAATGTAACTTTGGCTGTGACGATTTCTGTCAAGTATGGGATGAAGCGTAAAGGCCCCCCTACGTTCACCGAGAGTTTCATAAAAAAAATGAAGTCCGTGAAATCCGATGTGACTGCGTCCGAATGCGTTGCTTTTTTAGGCGTTGGAAAAGACGATGGGGATAGCGATGACAACGCTGATTTGGGGTATTAATCGTAGTATTTGGTGTTTTCTCTTAAATCTTACTATTTGGTAATTCTCATAAAATTTTACCGAATACAAATTAAATTGCGTCTACATTCGGCATTTTCTGGAAAACTGGGAGGCAGGTAGCACTCTACACTTCTTAAAACCAAATAATTCAAAAGATCAAAATGCAGGCGCTGTCCTTAAATCAAGCTTTATTTGATCCATTTTTGCTACTATACTCTGCTTAAAGTTAACAACTCAATATAAAAAAAAAGTCAAAATAAAAATAATACGTGAAAGCGCGACCGATTGGATATCATTCATGCTAATCCTTCATACCAATTCAAATAAAATAGAGGGTGTTGCAAAAATAGTAATGGATAAGGAAAAAATAATGGCAAAAAAAAAAATAACAAAATATATTCATATGGTCCAGAATTTGAGATCTGGACCCGGAATCTATAAATCAAAACCGAATTTAACTAGTCGATAAATACAAAGCCTTGTTTTAAACGTCAAAAGAAGATATTTTGGTACACGTAAAAGGTCTTGATTTGCAAAATAAGTCGTCTTGAACAATTGCTATGAAAAGTCAGCCTAATAGGTTTTTACTTTTAATTTGGAAAGAAGTCGGACAATGGGGAAACTTTGAGGGATTTTGGTATTGAAAATAGGGATATTTAAGGATTTTCCACCAGCCTTTAAGGGATTGAAAAATTTTAAAGTAGAAACACTGGTAATATAGCATAATAATCAATTTTGTTAACGTTCCTGTTCAAATAGTAAGCATGATAACATGCTTACTGCCGGATAATGTCCTACTTTAATTCTATTATTTCTTTCGCACCTAAATACTTTGTTCCTGTACTAGTGGAATGGAAGCACTGAATTCGGGAGACGTGGTACCAAAACATTTTATAATGTGCTTAAAATAAAGCGATAAGAACATTTTCCCCACTCTACATCGAATTTTGAAGATTGATGCAATCTTCATAATGCAATCTTGTTCTACGCTTTAATGTTACTATTTACTTTCGTCTGAAACAACTTGAATTCAGGTAGCCTACTTTACAAAGAAAGAAATATCAACTTTCCTCAGTAATTTTTATTCTATGCTAAAATCTTTTTTATTCCATTTTTTGAGAACTTCGAGCAAAACTAGAAGCCTTTTGTTCTTTTTCTTTTTTGTTTACAAAGAGTTTTTCAGAGCAAACAAACAATGGACAAACTTTTATTTCAATTTCTCCAGAGAATCACTACTACTTTTCTCTTATAAATAATTTCATTTCATTTCTTAGGACACTTGGAATCACATGATTGGATATAAAGTTGAATACCAATATGAATAAAACAACAAGAAGTGAAAAGAATAGAAACTTAAGGTTTTATAAAATTTTCTGCATTAAAATTAAAATATTTGGTGAAAATCGTTAGAGATGTGCTTTTTCCGAAAGAACAACGTAGATTTAACAAAATGTAGATACAAAACATTTGGCTACTTCTGAAAAATTCTGTAATCATTATTCATTTTCATGCAATAATTGTAGGTAATAGAAATGACTGTCAAAATACTAACATCAACACCCACAAGAATTCATTTTTGATTTTTTGTTTGTTTAGCTCGTCGTTTATGGTAACTGTCAAAGAGATCGTGGTAACGAACTATAAGTAAGGAGCGACCCGACTCAATAATAACCGAATTTCTAAAAACTGAAATTTTTATACTAATAGTTATATCAAAAGAATCGGCTTATTATGGCGATTTCAAATATATAAGTTTCGTTAGGTTTTATCCATTAAAAGCTACGAGCCTGAGAAAACTTGCCTTATTTTTGATAAAGGAGGGAAACACCCCCTAGAATTCTTACAAACTTAATGAAAATCATACCATCAGATTCCGCGTAACAGAAAACCTTACGGTAGAGGTTTCAAGCTCCTATCTGCAAAAATGTGGAATTTTGTATTTTTGCCAGAATAAAGATCACAGAAGTGTGTTTATTTGCTTGTTTTTTTGTTGTTTTTTCCAGGGGTGACCGTATCGACCCACTGGTACTAGAATATCATAAGAGGGTTCATTCGAACAGCAATTAAAGGTTCTAGTGGGTTTCTAAGTGACCAAAACTATTGGAGGGCAACTGGGCCCCCTCCCCCACCTCTTTTTTCACAAAATCGTCTGATCACAATTTTGAGATTACAATTTTGTTCAGCATAGTTGAAAGACCCAAAAACAATGCTTTTGGAGATAACATGACCCCCCAAAGCCCAAGGGGAAACGTCTTTAAGTTATAAATTTCTCCATTGTTTACACATTGTATTTGTTATTGGTAAGTATGTATAAATTTTCGCATGGGGGGACAAATTATCGGTTGGGGGTTTTTCCACTTGGGAATTTTACATGGGGAGGGAATTTTCCAGGCAATGAACTTATCAGGGGAAATTATACACTGGGGAAATTTGCCAGAATTCCTGAAATAAATTTTTCTGTTTATAATTTGATTTCTGTTTTCCGTCTCAATTTTACGCGTAGAGTTGTCAAGGGTAATGGTCAGGGGTAAATTTTCACTTGGATTGAATTGTCTAGAGGAAATTTTCGTGGGGAGGGGGATTTCTCCGTGGAGGTTGGGAAAGTACGCGGAATCTGATGGTATGATTTTCATTAAGTTTGTAAGAATTTTAGGGGGTGTTTCCGAATGTAGACGCAATTTAATTTGTATTCGGTAAAATTTTATGAGAATTACCAAATAATAAAATTTAAGAGAAAACACCAAATACTACGATTAATACCTTTGAAAAAGACTGAAAAGTCTTTTCACAACGATATTTGAGCAGGGAAGTCCAAAAATAAACCGAATGACATGAAGAACACTATTGAACCTTAGCACTTCACTTGGCGTCTTGATGGATGCCACCGAATTCCAAAAATCAAACCTTTAGTCATTCCCCGTTGGTTATTTGTTTCAAATTTCGTGGATCTATCCACAGGTCCGACAAAAACTAGAACGTTTGTCAATCGCTTTTGCCGAAATTCCGCCGTTGCATCCAAAATTCCTATTTCCGTAACAAAAATCCATAAGCTCGGCAAGGAAAAAAGTGGTAAATGCAAATTTAAAGTAGAAATAAAATACTAAAGTAGATCTAAAAATAATAGAGGAGAAACATTCAAAATAGATTAGTCCACTTAAAAATATAGTAGAAATGGAAGCACTGCCCGAATGTATCCACAGTTTCCTCCACAGAGCTAACTCAGATTGCAAGCCTCTCATATAGCTGTCTGCATCAACATACCAAAAATTAGAGCATCTGATATATCCTTTGTTGTTTTTTTCGTCGATCGAAAATATAGTGTTGAGGAAGCATGTATCACAGTGACTCCAAAAACTTTCTGAGACTAAGCAATCGCTGATGTAACCACTGCAAAAAGCAGTCGAAGAACGGGATAAACACAGAAATTCGGTCTTACGTTAAGGATGTTTTTACGCTGTTGCGTAACTATCCCTATACTTTTGTTTTGGAGCTCATCTGGGAATTCTGTAGCTGATTTCATAATTTTGACACAGTTTTGTCCCTTCAGTAAAAATGGATAAAACGTAGCTTTACTCCTCTCTCTCATGTCTCTTAAGATCGTCAGCGTGTTTGAGAAAGCATACGATATCTACAGTTTCTAATTGCAAAGATGTTGACAAATTGTGTGACAGACAAAAAACTTTCCTGACAGTAACCATAGCTGCAGCAACCTCTATATTCTTATATTTTTAATACGTATATTAGAGGGTCGCCCCCTATTCAATACCTTGGTCTTTAAGCTAAAGTTCGAATTTTGTTCCAATTCTTTAAAAATGACCTCTTAATCACAAATGCCGTTAATTAGAATAAATAGCTATTATGAAAGTACTAAAAAATCTTTGGCTTAAAGAGCGAGGTATTGACTAGGGGATGAAACCAATCGTATATGTAATGTTTTCTGTCATTTTAAGTTTTGATGTGGCTCCTTACTTTCGGTTAAAATACTTGTTTTTTTTATATATCATTTCTGATCTTTTTTTAAATAATGCTGGGAAATCCGGTGCCACCTTCATAGCAATGTCCCTTCTCCCATGACATCTTCCTTCATGGTAAGATCCTCCCACATAACCCCCGACCCACTCCCCCCCCCCACTACCAGAAAAATTACCCTCTGAAAACGTCTGTATACTTCCCAATAACCAGAACTTTCAACTACTTTAAACAAAATGGCTATCTCAAAATTTTGATTGGATGTGTTTGGGGAAATGGTGGGCGTGAGAGGGGCGGTAGTCGCTCTCCAATCTCTTTCAACTATTAAAAATGGCACTATCCCTTTCAATTTCCAATGAAATTAGCCCTTTTGAAGTTTCTACGAAAACACTTTCAATAAAAATCTCGTATGCCCCCAGGGCATAACTTACAACACTTGCCTTGAGGGCTGCGGGGTTGTCATTCTCAAAGACCTATTTTCCAAAACTTTCTACTACGTTGAACAAAATGGCTCTCTGAAAATTTTGATTGGATGTCTTTGGAGGACTGGTGGGCGTGAGAAGGGTGTTAGTTACCCTCGAATCACTTTCGACTATTAAAAAGCGCACTAACCCTCTCAATTTCCAATTGAATGAGCGTTTTGTGAAGTTTTACGACAACTATATCTATAAAAACCATATATGCCCCCACGGCATAACTTCCTCCTTTGCCCTTGGGGCTCTGGGGGGTTTTTCATCTCTAAATACATAATTTTGAGAACTTTCAACTACGTTGAACAAAATGGCTATCTCTAAACTTTGATTGAATGTTTTTGGGGAAATGGTGGGCGTGAGAGGGGGATTAATTACTCTCCACTCATTTTCGAATATTAAAAAGTGCAATTGGAATTTCCAATCAAATGAGCCCTTTTTGAAATTTCTACAACAACTTTAGTAGTAAGCGCCCAATTACCACTGCTCGTGATTGCGTAATATGCCTTACCACGGGTCAGTGGGCTATTACAATGAACCCTCAGTGGGTTGGCAGACATGTTTTTTATTATGACATTGATTTTTGTGTGTCAGTCGATTAGAGAAAGTTGGTGGTTAGTGCAATATAATAACTTGATTGGTCGGTTTTCTAAAAAAACTTGCCAAGCTATAATGTTATTGCGATAGGCTTACTCAATTTAAATCTTAGTGTTAACTGGGTGATCTAATTGCGTAGGTACTAAGGGAACATTTGAAGGTGGAGAAAAAAAAGGGGTAATTAGTGATTGGATAATTTTAACAAGAAATGACTGAAAAGTGTTTTGGAGGAGATGGAATGAATGTGTACTGCATAATACACAAGTGATGATTTGCACAGTGTTGTCAATTTTAAATAGTTTAGAAAAAAAAAAATTAACAAGAAAATGCTGAAAAGTGTTTTGAGGGAGTTGAGTTGCACGAGGGTTCAGTTACATGCGGATTCAGTTACACGGGGATTAGTTAAATGGGGTCGAGTAGCACGGAGGTTCAGTTGTACAGGGTTTCGGTTATACAGGGGTTCACTTACATGGGGGGTTCAGTTGTACGGGGTTTCGGTTATACAGGGGTTAAGTGACCTGGGGGGTTCAGTTATTTTTTCTGATTTTGTGTGTTTTCGCAAGAAAATAACTGATCTTTTAGCAAACTTAGCCATAGCTACCTGAAACTCTGCATAAATATCTTCATTTTTAATCTAATTGCGTAGGTACTAAAGGAACATTGAACCTTTTTTCTGATTTTGTGTGACCACCCGGCGCCCCAAAGACTCCTGAGCCTCCATTATAATACTTTTTAAGGTTTTATTATATCTTTTCAGAATAAATTATTATTTTAGGGAATTATTTCTGTGAAACAGTTAAAGACATTTTGAATGATGATTTTAGACGAAGATTTGAGGGTGAAACTATGTGGTCGTTATAATACACAAGCTCCATTTTAACGGTGTTGTGAGGTCCCTTACCACAAACCCAAAGGGCTCCAATCCCTCCACACCTACCTCGAAGGAAGCCCCCCGGTCCTCAAAGGTTCTCTGGGCTCCCAAAGGGCCTCCGGCCCCCCAAAGACTCCTGAGCCTCCATTATAATACTTTTTAAGGCTTTATTATATCTTTTCAGAACAAATTATTATTTTAGGGAATTATGTCGGTGAAACAGTTAGAGACATTTTGAAAGATGATTTTAGAGGAGGATTTGAGGGTGAAACTCTGTGGTCGTTATAATACACAAGTTCCATTTGAACGGTGTTGTGAGGTCCCTTACCACAACCCCAAAGGGCTCCGATCCCCCCACCCCAACCCCGATGGAAGCCCCCGGACATCAAAGGTTCTCTGGACCCCCAAAGGACCCCCGGCGCCCCGATGCCTCCTGAGTCCCCCATTATAATACTTTTTAAGGCTTTATTATATCTTTTCAGAACAAATTATCATTTTAGGGAATTATTTCGGTGAAACAGTTTTAAAAATTAGTTTACGAGTAGAAAAATGCTTCACTACAGATAAAGCTATTGTGTTTTTTTTCTGAACTTTCTGAGGGAGGTGAGTGGGGGTAACTATTTAGTTTAAAAATTAGTTTACGAGTAGAAAAATGCTTCACTACAGATAAGGCTATGGTGTTTTTCTGAACTTTCTGAGAGAGGTGTGGGGTAACTTTTTAGTTTAAAAATTAGTTTACGAGTAGAAGAATGCTTCACTACAGATAAGGCTTTTGTTTTTTACTGAACTTTCTGAGGGAGGAGGGGAGAACTATTTAGTTTAAAAAATTAGTTTACGAGTAGAAAAATGCTTCAATACAGATAAGGCTATTGTGCTTTTCTGAAATTTCTGAGGGGGGAGGGCGATGGTAACTATTTATTTTAATAAATTAGTTTACGAGTAGAAAAATGCTTCACTACAGATAAGGCTATTGTGTTTTTCTGAACTTTCTGAGGGGGGATGGCGATGGTAACTATTTAGTTTAATAAATTAGTTTACGAGTAGAAAAATGATTCACTATAGATACGGCTTTTGTGTTTTTTTTTCTGAACTTTCTGAGGGAGGTGAGGGTAACTATTTAGTTTAAGAAATTAGTTTTCGAGTAGAAAAATGCTTCACTACAAATAAGGCTATTGTGTTTTTCTGAACGTTCTGAGCGAGGGGGGGGGTAACTTTTTAGTTTAAAAATTAGTTTACGAGTAGAAGAATGCTTCACTACAGATAAGGCTATTGTGTTTTTCTGAACTTTCTGAGGGAGGAGGGGGTAACTATTTAGTTTAATAAAAGAGTTTAAGAGTAGAAAAATGTTTCTCTACAGATAAGTCTATTGTGTTTTTCTGAACTTTCTGAGGGGGGAGGGCGATGGTAACTATTTAGTTTAATAAATTAGTTTACGAGTAGAAAAATGCTTCACTACAGATAAGGCTATTGTGTTTTTCTGAACTTTCTGAGGGGGGAGGGGGTAATTATTTAGTTTAAAATTTAGTTTACGTTTATAAAAATGGTTCAATACAGTTAAGGAAATTTTGTTTTTTTTTCTGAGCTTTCTGAGGGAGGAGAGGGTAACTATTTATTTTAAGAAATTAGTTTACGAGTATAAAAATGCTTTACTACAGATAAGGCTATTGTGTTTTTTTTTCTGAACTTTCTGAGGGAGGAAGGTGGGGGTAACTATTTAGTTTGAGAAATTACTTTATGAGTAGAAAAATGCTTCACGTATTTTTACGCGAAAACAACTTCAACCGTGCCCAACCCCCCCGCGATCAGAAATTATCTCATAAAAAAGTTTCTTCAGCTGAGAGTAAGGAGCAACATCAAAACTTAAATACGGACAGAAAATAGATTTTTACGTGAAAACAACTTCAACAGTGCCCAACTCCCCGCGATCAGAAATTAAATTATAAAAAAAGTTTCTTCAACTGAAAGTAAGGAGCAACATCAAAACTTAAAAACGGACAGAAAAAAGAGGCTGTTTCCAAAAGATTTAGGATTCATTAACGTTAGTGTTTTCAGTCAAAAGCTATGAGTTTGAGAAAATTGCCTGATTATAGAAAAAAATGGAGAAACACCCTCCAAAAGTCGACAGGAATGGGATTGTCTTGAGGGGGGGAGGGGGAATTTTCCATGGAAGAGGGGGGAGGGTATTTTTACGTGAAAACAACTTCAACCGTGTCCAGCTCCCCGCAATCAGAAATTAAATTATAAAAAAAAGTTTCTTCAAGTGAAAGTAAGGAGCAACATCAAAACTTAAAAACGGACAGAAAATAGAGGCTGCTTCCAAAAGATTTAGGATTCATTAACGTTAGTGTTGTCAGTCAAAAGCTATGAGTTTGAGAAAATTGCCTGATTATCGAAAAAAATAGAGAAACACCCTCCAAAAGTCGACAGGAATGGGATTGTCTTGAAGGGGGGGGGGGACGGGGAATTTTCCATGGAAGAGGGGGGAGGGTATTTTTACGTGAAAACAACTTCAACTGTGTCCAGCTTCCCGCGATCAGACATTAAATTATAAAAAAAAGTTTTTTCAAGTGAAAGTAAGTAGCAACCTCAAAATTTAAAAACGGACAAAAAATTGATTATTACGTGAAAACAACTTCAACTGTGCCCAACCCCCCGATATCAGAAATCAAATTATAAAAAAGTTTCTTCACCTCTTGAATACACAATACCGAAATTTCATTCAACTTTTATGTAAGAAAATTATGGAAAATACAATTCTCTAGTTTAAATGTGGAACTTAAGTCCAGTTTTGGATACTCAAAATGATTAGGACTGATGATTCTAATTCAATATTTTTTTTTTATAAAAACATAATTTTTTTTAAACTTAGAAATTATTCAACTTAATTTTTTTTTTTTTTTTTTTTTTTTTTTATATTAAAATGACAAAATATGCTTACGGTTCTAAAAATTGTACTCTATGATTTATCAGAGACACGATGCGGCTTTCCCACTGGTACTCTATGGGCGGTTATCGACACTACCTAGTTTATTGCATGCATTAAATTAGTATTTTTTACGCAGTGGAACGATAAACACATAAGTCATCTTAAAAAAAAAAGTGAAGATGGAACATTTTAATAAACTGTGTTCACATGACAATGTTATTGTAGCATTAAATGCCAACAAGGAGAAGTATTTAAACTATGAAACAAGTACAAGTGGTAGCACTATTGGAAATGTTTGCATGCATTGTCATGACAGTAAGGAATTAAATTTCTTTGGAATACCGAAAAGATTCCATTGTACAAATGGTGGATATGCGAGATTGAGATCTCCGGAGATGATTGCACTCAAAGAGAATGCTAACATAAAGATAATCGTTGATGATAGAGGACAACTCCTTGCTACTGTTGCAGGTAACACATTACCTACTGATACATCTAATCGTCATCTTTTAGTTATTAGCATTCAACGGAAGGTCAATAAATGAAAGGCCTACTCTTCTACGAATATCATAAACCATATCTTGGCTACGTGCCGAAACTGTTACCTGTGTAAAAATAATGTAATAATAGACAGTGAAATTGCCAGAAAAATAAAAAGGGCATTGTCAGAAAATATCACTAAGGAATATCAAGATGAATTGATGAAAAACAAAGTGCCATCAAACATTACTACCATTAATCAAACACTCGATGAATCAAATAATAGCAAAGATGAAACGTATATTGAACCTGTCGGTGACACACCAGTAAATATTGTGTATGACTCAAAATGGAATAATGATTATTCTACCGATTACGAGTTAAGAGAAGACAATAGCTACAATATCAAGAGTGAACATGGTGAACTATTTTATGGAACAGATTCAAAATGTCCAAAGTTGATCATTGATATTAATAATGTATCATAATATATTTTTGTATCAATATTTTACATGGTGTTATTTCATTAAAAGCATATTATGCATTACATTGTTACGTGTTCATTATTTTTGAGTAAGCTAGCATATCAAACGTTTAGAATGTCTATTAAAACATTGGAGATGTAAGAAAAGGAATTCGCATACATCTATTGTCAGACACATGGGAAAACATTGTTCTATAAACGGTTCATAATCAAAAAATACTTTGGGACAAGAAAAAAAAAACTTTTCTTCCCTTTGCAGAAAAATATTCTCTAATGCTTGAATTATTTTCGTTTTCTTTATTTGTTTATTTATTTTGCTTTATCTTTTTTTCCGCTTTACTTTATCTGGTTTATTTTCTTTGCTTTTTTCTTTTCTTATTATGTTGGATCAGATCACAACCCCGGTTTCTAATATTATTATTAAAGGTTTGGAATTTATTTGAATTACTGGAAAATTTCAGTTTGGAGAAAATTGAGTCTAATGTTATTGTGAAGCAGTTTTTTTTCTTGTATTGTGATTATATTTTTGAGATATTGTTTTTTTCCGTCCCTGATTTTTCATGTTTTGTGTGGATTTTGTGTTTGATATGAGGCCCTCCAATATTCTAGTGCCTAAGTCTACTTATGAAATTATTGTAGTATTTAATAAATTGAATTAAATTGAATCCAATTGATATGAGAACTGTCTAGGAACTTTGAAAGAAGTAATTAATTTCTATAGAATTTCACCTAAATGCTCTGCAATTTTAAAATAAATTGTTCAAGAAAGTAATCCTATCACAGGGACAAAAAGAATAAGATTGTAAAAATCTTGTGAGACTAGATGGATGGAGCACTTAAAAGCAATCATTTTGTTAAAAGAGATGTTCATTATTATCTGTAAGGCTATGAGGGACATTCAGGAACCTCTTGATTCAGATTCTGAATCTTCAAGAAAAACTTATTCTTCGCTATCTGCTATTGAGAGACGCAGTTTTGCTGCAGCTATGGTTACTGTCAGTAAAGTTTTTTGTCTGTCACACAATTTGTCGACATCTTTGCAATTAGAAACTGTAGATATCGTATGCTTTCTCAAACACACTGACGATCTTAAGAGACATGAGAGAGAGGAGTAAAGCTACGTTTCATCCATTTTTACCGAAGGGACAAAACTGTGTCAAGATTATGAAATCAGCTACAGAATTCGCAGATGAGCTCCAAAACAAAAGTATAGGGATAATTACGCAACAGCGTAAAAAGATCCTTAACGTATTACCGAATTTCTGTGTTTATCCCATTTCTCGACTGCTGTTTGCAGTGGTTGCATCAGCGATTCCCTAGTCTCAGAAAGTTTCTGGAGTCACTGTGATACATGCTTCCTCAACACTGTATTTTCGATCGACGAAACACAAACAAAGGATTTATCAGATGCTCTAATTTTTGGTTTGTTGATGCAGACAGCTATATGGGAGGCTTGCAATCTGAGTTAGCTCTGTGGAGGAGACTGTGGATGCATTCGGACAGTGCTTCCATTTCTACTATATTTTTAAGTGGACTAATCTATCTTGAATGTTTCTCCTCTAGTATTTTTAGATCTACTTTAGTACTTTATTTATACTTTAAATTTGGATTTACCACTTTTTTCCTTGCCGAGCCTATAGTTTTTTGTTACGGAAATCGGAATTTTGGATGCAACGGCGGGATTTTGGCAAAAGCGATTGACAAACGTTCTAGTTTTTGTCGGACTCGTGGATAGATCCACGAAATTTGAAACAAATAACTAATGGGGAAGGACTGAAGGTTTTTGTTTTCGGAACGGGGTGGCGTCCATCAAGATGCCGATTGGAGTGATAAGGTCCACTATCGTTTTTCATATCATTCGGTTTATTTCTGGACTTCTCTGCTCAGATGTTGTTATGGAAAGACTTTCAGCATTCTGGAAACAGTGCAAAATTAAAAGGGAAATGAGCTCAAAAACGTAACTTTGGCTGTGACGATTTCTGTCAAGTATGGGCTGCAGCGTAAAGGCCTCCCTACGTTCACCGAGATTTTAAAGAAAAAATGAAGTCTGTGAAATCAGATGTGACTGCGTCCGAATACGTCGCTTTTTTAGGCGTTGGAAAAGACGATGGGGATAGCGATGACAACGCTGATTTGGGGTATTAATCGTAGTATTTGGTGTTTTCTCTTAAATCTTACTATTTGGTAATTCTCATAAAATTTTACCGAATACAAATTAAATTGCGTCTACATTCGGCATTTTCTGGAAAACTGGGAGGCAGGTAGCACTCTACACTTCTTAAAACCAAATAATTCAAAAGATCAAAATGCAGGCGCTGTCCTTAAATCAAGCTTTATTTGATTCATTTATGCTGCTATACTACTTTAATTCTATTATTTCTTTCGCACCTAAATACTTTGTTCCCGCACTAGTGGAATGGAAGCACTGAATTCGGGAGACGTGGTACCAAAACATTTTATAATGTGCTTAAAATAATGCGATAAGAACATTTTCCCCACTCTACATCGAATTTTGAAGATTGATGCAATCTTCATAATGCAATCTTGTTCTACGCTTTAATGTTACTATTTACTTTCGTCTGAAACAACTTGAATTCAGGTAGCCTACTTTACAAAGAAAGAAATATCAACTTTCCTCAGTAATTTTTATTCTATGCTAAAATCTTTTTTATTCCATTTTTTGAGATTTTCGAGCAAAACTAGAAGCCTTTTGTTCTTTTTCTTTTTTGTTTACAAAGAGTTTTTCAGAGCAAACAAACAATGGACAAACTTTTATTTCAATTTCTCCAGAGAATCACTACTACTTTTCTCTTATAAATAATTTCATTTCATTTCTTAGGACACTTGGAATCACATGATTGGATATAAAGTTGAATACCAATATGAATAAAACAACAAGAAGCGAAAAGAATAGAAACTTAAAGTTTTATAAAAGTTTCTGCATTAAAATTAAAATATTTGGTGAAAATCGTTAGAGATGTGCTTTTTCCGAAAGAACGACGTAGATTTAACAAAATGTAGATACAAAACATTTGGCTACTTCTTAAAAATTCTGTAATCATTATTCATTTTCATGCAATAATTGTAGGTAATAGAAATGACTGTCAAAATACTAACATCAACACCAACAAGAATTCATTTTTGATTTTTTGTTTGTTTAGCTCGTCGTTTATGGTAACTGTCAAAGAGATAGTGGTAACGAACTATAAGTAAGGAGCGACCCGACTCAATAATAACCGAATTTCTAAAAACTGAAATTTTGATACTAATAGTTATATCAAAAGAATCGGCTTATTATGGCGATTTCAAATATATAAGTTTCGTTAGGTTTTATCCATTAAAAGCTACGAGCCTGAGAAAACTTGCCTTATTTTTGATAAAGGAGGGAAACACCCCTAGAATTATTACAAACTTAATGAAAATCATACCATCAGATTCCGCGTAACAGAAAACCTTACGGTAGAGGTTTCAAGCTCCTATCTGCAAAAATGTGGAATTTTGTATTTTTGCCAGAATAAAGATCACAGAAGTGTGTTTATTTGCTTGTTTTTTTGTTGTTTTTTCCAGGGGTGACCGTATCGACCCACTGGTACTAGAATATCATAAGAGGGTTTATTCGAACAGCAATTAAAGGTTCTAGTGGGTTTCTAAGTGACCAAAACTATTGGAGGGCAACTGGGCCCCCTCCCCCACCTCTTTTTTCACAAAATCGTCCGATCAAAATTTTGAGATAACTATTTTATTAATCATAATTGAAAGGCCCAATAACTATTCTTTTGGATATAACATGACCCCCCACAGCCCAAGGGGAAACGTCTTTAAGTTATAAATTTCTCCATTGTTTACACATTGTATTTGTTATTGGTAAGTATGTATAAATTTTCGCATGGGGGGACAAATTATCGGTTGGGGGTTTTTCCACTTGGGAATTTTACATGGGGAGGGAGTTTTCCAGGCAATGAACTTATCAGGGGAAATTATACACTGGGGGAATTTGCCAGAATTCCTGAAATAAATTTTTCTGTTTATAATTTGATTTCTGTTTTCCGTCTCAATTTTACGCGTAGAGTTGTCAAGGGTAATGGTCAGGGGTAAATTTTCACTTGGATTGAATTGTCTAGAGGAAATTTTCGTGGGGAGGGGGATTTCTCCGTGGAGGTTGGGAAAGTACGCGGAATCTGATGGTATGATTTTCATTAAGTTTGTAAGAATTTTAGGGGGTGTTTCCGAATGTAGACGCAATTTAATTTGTATTCGGTAAAATTTTATGAGAATTATCAAATAATAAAATTTAAGAGAAAACACCAAATACTACGATTAATACCTTTGAAAAAGACTGAAAAGTCTTTTCACAACGATATTTGAGCAGGGAAGTCCAAAAATAAACCGAATGACATGAAGAACGCTATTGAACCTTAGCACTTCACTTGGCGTCTTGATGGATGCCACCTAATTCCAAAAATCAAACCTTTAGTCATTCCCCGTTGGTTATTTGTTTCAAATTTCGTGGATCTATCCACAGGTCCGACAAAAACTAGAACGTTTGTCAATCGCTTTTGCCGAAATCCCGCCGGTGCATTCAAAATTCCTATTTCCGTAACAAAAATCCATAGGCTCGGCAAGGAAAAAAGTGGTAAATCCAAATTTAAAGTAGAAATAAAATACTAAAGTAGATCTAAAAATAATAGAGGAGAAACATTCAAAATAGATTAGTCCACTTAAAAATATAGTAGAAATGGAAGCACTGCCCGAATGTATCCACAGTTTCCTCCACAGAGCTAACTCAGATTGCAAGCCTCTCATATAGCTGTCTGCATCAACATACCAAAAATTAGAGCATCTGATATATCCTTTGTTGTTTTTTTTCGTCGATCGAAAATATAGTGTTGAGGAAGCATGTATCACAGTGACTCCAAAAACTTTCTGAGACTAAGCAATCGCTGATGTAACCACTGCAAAAAGCAGTCGAAGAATGGGATAAACACAGAAATTCGGTCTTACGTTAAGGATGTTTTTACGCTGTTGCGTAACTATCCCTATACTTTTGTTTTGGAGCTCATCTGGGAATTCTGTAGCTGATTTCATAATTTTGACACAGTTTTGTCCCTTCAGTAAAAATGGATAAAACGTAGCTTTACTCCTCTCTCTCATGTCTCTTAAGATCGTCAGCGTGTTTGAGAAAGCATACGATATCTACAGTTTCTAATTGCAAAGATGTTGACAAATTGTGTGACAGACAAAAAACTTTCCTGACAGTAACCATAGCTGCAGCAACCTCTATATTCTTATATTTTTAATACGTATATTAGAGGGTCGACCCCTAGTCAATACCTTGGTCCTTAAGCTAAAGTTCGAATTTTGTTCCAATTTTTTGAAAATGACCTCTTAATCACAAACGCCGTTAATTAGAATAAATAGCTTTTATGAAAGTATTTAATAATCATTGGCTTAAAGAGCGAGGTATTGACTAGGGGGTGAACCCAATCATATACGTAATGTTTTCTGTCGTTTTAAGTTTTGATGTTGCTCCTTACTTTCAGTTAAAATACTTGTTTTTTTTATATATCATTTCTGATCTTTTTTTAAATAATGCTGGGAAATCCGGTGCCACCTTCATAGCAATGTCCCTTCTCCCATGAAAACTTCCTTCATGGTAAGATCCTCCCACATAACCCCCGACCCACTCCCCCTCCCACTACCAGAAAAATTACCCTCTGAAAACGTCTGTATACTTCCCAATAACCAGAACTTTCAACTACTTTAAACAAAATGGCTATCTCAAAATTTTGATTGGATGTGTCTGGGGAAATGGTGGGCGTGAGAGGGGCGGTAGTCGCTCTCCAATCTCTTTCAACTATTAAAAATGGCACTAGCCCTTTCAATTTCCAATGAAATTAGCCCTTTTGAAGTTTCTACGAAAACACTTTCAATAAAAATCTCGTATGCCCCCAGGGCATAACTTACAACCCTTGCCTTGAGGGCTGCGGGGTGGTCATTCTCAAAGACCTATTTTCCAAAACATTCTACTACGGTTACCAAAATGGCTATCTGAAAATTTTGATTGGATGTGTTTGGTGGAATGGTGGGCGTGAGAAGGGTGTTAGTTACCCTCGAATCACTTTCGACTATTAAAAAGCACACTAACCCTCTCAATTTCCAATTGAATGAGCGTTTTGTGAAGTTTTACGACAACTATATCTATAAAAACCATATATGCCCCCACGGCATAACTTCCTCCTTTGCCCTTGGGGCTCTGGGGGGTTTTTCATCTCTAAATACATAATTTTCAGAACTTTCAACTACGTTGAACAAAATGGCTATCTCTAAACTTTGATTGAATGTGTTTGGGGAAATGGTGGGCGTGAGAGGGGGGTTGATTACTCTCCACTCATTTTCGAATATTAAAAAGTGCAATTGGAATTTCCAATCAAATGAGCCCTTTTTGAAATTTCTACAACAACTTTAGTAGTAAGCGCCCAATTACCACTGCTCGTGATTGCGTAATATGCCTTACCACGGGTCAGTGGGCTATTACAATGAACCCTCAGTGGGTTGGCAGACATGTTTTTTATTATGACATTGATTTTTGTGTGTCAGTCGATTAGAGAAAGTTGGTGGTTAGTCCAATATAATAACTTGATTGGTTGGTTTTCTAAAAAAAACTTGCCATGCTATAATGTTATTGCGAGAGGCTTACTCAATTTAAATCTTAGTGTTAACTGGGTGATCTAATTGCGTAGGTACTAAAGGAACATTTGAAGGTGGAGAAAAAAAAGGGGTAATTAGTGATTGGATAATTTTAACAAGAAATGACTGAAAAGTGTTTTGGAGGAGATGGAATGAATGTGTACTGTATAATACACAAGTGATGACTTGCACAGTGTTGTCAATTTTAAATAGTTTAGAAAAAAAAAAAATTAACAAGAAATGGCTGAAAAGTGTTTTGAGGGAGTTGAGTTGCACGAGGGTTCAGTTACATGGGGATTCAGTTACAAGGGGATTATTTAATTGGTGTCGAGTAGCACGGTGGGTCAGTTGTACAGGGTTGCGGTTATACAGGGGTTCACTTACATGGGGGGTTCAGTGGTACGGGGTTTCGGTTAGACAGGGGTCAAGTCACATGGGGGGTTCAGTTATTTTTTCTGATTTTGTGTGTTTTCGCAAGAAAATAACTGATCTTTTAGCAAACTTAGCCATAGCTACCTGAAACTCTGCATAAATATCTTCATTTTTAATCTAATTGCGTAGGTACTAAAGGAACATTGAACCTTTTTTCTGATTTTGTGTGACCACCCGGCGCCCCAAAGACTCCTGAGCCTCAATTATAATACTTTTTAAGGCTTTATTATATCTTTTCAGAATAAATTATTATTTTAGGGAATTATTTCGGTGAAACAGTTAGAGACATTTTGAATGATGATTTTAGAAGAGAATTTGAGGGTGAAACTCTGTGGTCGTTATAATACACAAGTTCCATTTGAACAGTGTTGTGAGGTCCCTTACCACAACCCCAAAGGGCTCCGATCCCTCCACACCAACCCCGAAGGACGCCCCCCGGTCCTCAAAGGTTCTCTGGGCTCCCTAAGGGGCCCCCGGCCCCCAAAGACTCCTGAGCCTCCATTATAATACTTTTTAAGGCTTTATTATATCTTTTCAGAACAAATTATTATTTTAGGGAATTATTTCGGTGAAACAGTTAGAGACATTTTGAAAGATGATTTTAGAGGAGGATTTGAGGGTGAAACTCTGTGGTCGTTATAATACACAAGTTCCATTTGAACTGTGTTGTGAGGTCCCTTACCACAACCCCAAAGGGCTCCGATCCCCCCACCCCAACCCCGATGGAAGCCCCCGGACATCAAAGGTTCTCTGGACCCCCAAAGGACCCCCGGCGCCCCGATGCCTCCTGAGTCCCCCATTATAATACTTTTTAAGGCTTTATTATATCTTTTCAGAACAAATTATTATTTTAGGGAATTATTTCGGTGAAACAGTTTTAAAAATTAGTATACGAGTAGAAAAATGCTTCACTACAGATAAGGCTATTGTGTTTTTTTTTATGAACTTTCTGAGGGAGGTGAGTGTGGGTAACTATTTAGTTTAAAAATTAGTTTACGAGTAGAAAAATGCTTCACTACAGATAAGGCTATGGTGTTTTTCTGAACTTTCTGAGAGAGGTGTGGGGTAACATTTTAGTTTATAAATTAGTTTACGAGTAGAAAAATGCGTCAATACAGATAAGGCTATTGTGTTTTTCTGAAATTTCTGAGGTAGGAGGGGGTAAATATTTAGTTTAAAAAATTATTTAACGTGTAGAAAAATGCTAAACTACAGATAAGGCTATTGTGTTTTTCTGAACTTTCTGAGGGGGATGGCGATGGTAACTATTTAGTTTAAGAAATTAGTTTACGAGTAGAAAAATGTTTCACTACAGATACGGCTATTGTGTTATTCTGAACTTTCTGAGGGGGGATGGCGATGGTAACTATTTAGTTTAAGAAATTAGTTTACGAGTAGAAAAATGCTTCACTACAGATAAGGCTATTGTGTTTTTTTTTCTGAACTTTCTGAGGGAGGTGAGGGTAACTATTTAGTTTAAGAAATTAGTTTACGAGTAGAAAAATGCTTCACTACAAATAAGGCTATTGTGTTTTTCTGAACTTTCTGAGAGCGGTGGGGGGTAACTTTTTAGTTTAAAAATGAGTGTACGAGTAACAAAATTCTACACGCCAGATAAGTCTCTTTTTTTTTTCTGAACTGTCTGAGCGGAGTGGTGGTAACTATTTAGTTAGAAAAATTAGTTTACTAGAAGAAAAAAGTTTCACTACAGATAAGGCTATTGTGTTTTTCTGTACTTTCTGAGGGGGGAGGGCGATGGTAACTATTTATTTTAACAAATTAGTTGACGAGTAGAACAATGCTCCACTACCGTTAAGGCTATTGTGTTTTTCCGACATTTCGGAGGGGAGAGGGGGTAATTATTTAGTTTAAATAATATTTTAAGTTTATAAAAATGCTTCACTACAAATAAGGATATTGTTTTTTTTTTTATGAGCTTTATGAGGGATGAGAGGGTAACTATTTTGTTTAAGATATTAGTTTAATATTAGAAAAATGCTTTACTACAGATACGAATTTTTTGTTTTTTTTTTCTGAAATTTCTGCGGACGGAGGGCAGGGGTAACTATTTAGTTTAATAAATTTCTTTATGAGTAAAAAATGCTTCACGTATTCTTACGCGAAAACAACTTCAACCGTGCCCAGCCCCCCGCGATCAGAAATTAACTCATAAAAATGTTTCTTCAGCTGAAAGTAAGGAGAAATATCAAAACTTAAATACGGACAGAAAATATATTTTTACTTGAAAACAACTTCAACAGTGCCCAACTCCCCGCGTTCATAAATTAAATTATAAAAAAAAGTTTCTTCAAATGAAAGTAAGGAGGAACATCAAAACTTAAAAACGGACAGAAAAAAGAGGCTGTTTCCAAAAGATTTAGGATTCATTAACGTTAGTGTTGTCAGTCAAAAGCTATGAGTTTGAGAAAATTATATGCAATTATCGAAAAAAATATGGAAAACACCCTCCAAAAGTCGACAGGAATGGGATTGTCTTGAGGGGGGATTTAGGATTCATTAACGTTAGTGTTGTCAGTCAAAAGCTATGAGTTTGAGAAAATTGCCTGATTATCGAAAAAAATGGAGAAACACCCTCCAAAAGTCGACAGGAATGGGATTGTCTTGAAGGGGGGGGGGAGGGGAATTTTCCATGGAAGAGGGGGGAGGGTATTTTTACGTGAAAACAACTTCAACTGTGTCCAGCTTCCCGCGATCAGAAATTAAATTATAAAAAAAAGTTTTTTCAAGTGAAAGTAAGTAGCAACCTCAAAATTTAAAAACGGACAAACAATTGATTATTACGTGAAAACAACTTCAACTGTGCCCAACCCCCTGATATCAGAAATCAAATTATAAAAAAGTTTCTTCACCTCTTGAATACACAATACCGAAATTTAATTCAACTTTCATGTAAGAAAATTATGGAAAATACAATTCTCTAGTTCAAATGTGGAACTTAAGTCCAGTTTTGGATACTCATAATGATGAGGACTGATGATTATAATTCAATATTTTTTTTTATAAAAACATACTTTTTTTTAAACTTCGAAATTATTCAACTTTATTTTTTTATTTTTTTTTTTTTTTTTTTGTATGTATCTTAAAATGACAAAATATGCTTACGGTTCTAACAATTGTACTCTATGATTTCTCAGAAACAGGATGCGGCTTTCCCACTGGTACTCTATGGCCGGTTATCGACACTACCTAGTTTATTGCATACATTAAATTAGTATTTCTTACGCAGTGGAACGATAAACACATAAGTCATCTTAAAAAAAAAGTGAAGATGGAACATTTTAATAAACTATGTTCACATGACAATGTTATTGTAGCATTAAATGCCAACAAGGAGAAGTATTTAAACTATGAAACAAGTACAAGTGGTAGCACTATTGGAAATGTTTGCATGCATTGTCATGACAGTAAGGAATTAAATTTCTTTAGAATACCGAAAAGATTCCATTGTACAAATGGTGGATATGCGAGATTAAGATCTCCGGAGACGATTGCACTCAAAGAGAATGCCAACATAAAGATAATCGTTGATGATAGAGGACAACTCCTTACTACTTTTGCAGGTAACACATTACCTACTGATACATCTAATCGTCATCTTTTAGGTATTAGCATTCAACGGAAGGTCAATAAATGAAAGGCCTATTCTTCTACGAATATCATAAACCATATCTTGGCTACGTGCCGAAACTGTTACCTGTGTAAAAATAATGTAATAATAGACAGTGAAAGTGCCAGAAAAATAAAAAGGGCATTGTCAGAAAATATCACTAAGGAATATCAAGATGAATTGATGAAAAACAAAGTTCCATCAAACGTTACTACCATTAATCAAACACTCGATGAATCAAATAATAGCAAAGATGAAACGTATATTGAACCTGTCGGTGACACACCCGTAAATATTGTATATGACTCAAGATTGAACAATGATTATTCTACCGATTACGACTTAAGAGAAGACAATAGCTACAATATCAAGAGTGAACATGGTGAACTATTTTATTGAACAGATTCAAAATGTCCAAAGTTGATCATTGATATTAATAATGTATCATAATATATTTTTGTATTAATATTTTACATGGTGTTATTTCATTAAAAGTATATTGTGCATTACATTGTTACGTGTTCATTATTTTTGAGTAAGCTAGCATATCAAACGTTTAGAATGTCTATTAAAACATTGGAGATGTAAGAAAAGGAATTCGCATACATCTATTGTCAGACACATGGGAAAACATTGTTCTATAAACGGTTCATAATCAAAAAATACTTTGGGACAAGAAAAAAAAAACCTAAAAAAATGTCGTGAAATCATTTTCAACACTCAGAGCAGGGTGGTGTTGGGATTGAATCACAGAGAAACAACGAATTTACTTTTTTTTAAATGTCACTCAAAGAAGTTTAATTCTTTTCACTGACTTGAAATTGCATACAAACGAGCCAATCAGATGTTACAATCATTTTGTTTGCTCAGAATTCAACAAAGCAACGACGGTTAGGCTATTTTATTTTGCATGTTATTTCTAAGGCCAATTAAGATGAAGAAATGTGTTCGAAGTCAAGGCTATAAGAAAACAAAGTTCTGGATATTTTTTATCAGTTTGTAGTTTACGCAATAATATAGATAACAGTAACGATTCTATTTAAACTTTCTCCAAGTTGATCTAATCTGTCTCTAAACGGTTCATGATAAAAAAATGTTTGGGACAAGAACAAAAACCCTACAATAATGTTGTGAAATCATTTTCAACACTCAGAGCAGGGGGATATTTCATTCAAGAAATTATGAAAAAATTTTAACTAAGTAGCAAATTCTTTCTTGAATTCACCTGTTGGATAAACAAAATGACATTTCGTTCAAGAAATCATGACAAAATTCTAAGTAAGTAACAAACTCTTAATTGTTTTCACGACTTAGATATACGATGTAGAAATTAAATTCAAGAAATTATGAAAAAATTCTCAGTAAGTAACAATTTCTTTCTTGAAGTCAACTCTTGGATAAGCAGTACGGAAATTTCATTCAAGAAATTATGAAAATATTTGTAAGTAGGTAACAAACTCTTTATTGATTTCACCTCTTGGATATACAGTACAGATACTTCATTCAAGAAATTATAAAAAAATCGCAAGTAAGTAACTTTTTTTTTATCTTTATCACAAACAATTTTCACTTAGCTACACGATGTAAAAATTTAATTCAAGAAATTATGAAAAAAAACGCAAGTAAGTAACTTTTTTTTTCTCTTTATCACAAACAATTTTCACTTAGCTACACGATGTAGAAATTTAATTCAAGAAATCATGAAAAAATTCTCAGTAGGTAACAATTTCTTTCTTGAAGTCAACTCTTGGATCACGTTTTCAACCAGACTGGTTTCTTAGACAACACACCCACGGAGATGACACACACATAGAGACGAGACACGCACAGACACGACACACAAACAGAGTCACGTTTTGAAACTACATGCTATTTGCATGCCTTTCCTTGGCACCCTTCCAAACGAGCTGGGATTCCCCACTGGTTCCTACACATTGCAAAAAAGTGAGCAGTACGAAAACTCCACGTTTTCAACAAGACTAGTTTTTTAGACAACACACCCACAGAGATGACACACACACACATAGAGACGATACACACACAGACACGACACACAAACAGAGTCATAGTGAGAGAGATATCCAAAAAGTTGGGTTGATCTAGGTTCACTGAAGATATTATGACAAAATTCTAAGTAAGTAACAAACTCTTTATTGTTTTCACGAGTTAGATATACGATGTAGAAATTTAATTCAAGAAATTATTAAAAAAATTCTCAGTAAGTAAAAATTTCTTTCTTGAAGTCAACTCTTGGATACACAATACGGAAATTTCTTTCAAGAAATTATGAAAATATTTATAAGTAAGTAACAAACTCTTTATTGATTTCACCTCTTGGATATACAGTACAGATACTTCATTCAAGAAATTATGAAAAAAAACGCAAGTAAGTAATTTTTTTTTTCTCTTTATCACAAACAATTTTCACTTTGCTACACGATGTAGAAATTTAATTCAATAAATTATTAAAAAAAAGAAAGTAAGTAACTTTTTTTTCTCTTTATCACAAACAATTTTAACTTAGCTACACGATGTAGAAATTTAATTCAAGAAATTATGAAAAAATTCTCAGTAGGTAACAATTTCTTTCTTGAAGTCAACTCTTGGATCACGTTTTCAACCAGACTGGTTTTTTAGACAACACACCCACGGAAATGACACACACCTAGAGACGAGACACGCACAGACACGACACACAAACAGAGTCACGTTTTGTAACTATATGCTATTTGCATGCCGTTCCTTGGCACCTTTCCAAACCAGCGGGGATTCCCCACTGGTTCATACACATTGCAAAAAAGTGAGCAGTACGAAAACTCCACGTTTTCAACCAGACTGGTTTTTAGACAACGCACCCACAAAGATGACACACACACATAGAGACGAGACACACACAGACACGACACACAAACAGCGTCATAGTGAGAGAGATATCCAAAAAGTTGGGTTGATCTAGGTTCACTTAGAGTGGCGCGCCACTCTAAGTGAACCTAGATTTTAAGTTTTGATGTTGCTCCTTACTTTCAGTTGAAGAAACTTTTTTTTATAATTTAATTTCTGATCACGGGGAGGTGGGCACTGTTGAAGTTGTTTTCACGTAAAAATCTATTTTCTGTCCGTATTTAAGTTTTGATGTTGCTCCTTACTTTCAGTTGAAGAAACCTTTTTATAAGTTAATTTCTGATCGCGGGGGGCTGGGCACGGTTGAAGTTGTTTTCGCGTAAAAATACGTAAAGCATTTTTCTACTCGTAAACTATTTTTTTAAACTAAATAGTTAACCCCGCCCTCCTCCCTCAGAAAGTTCAGAAAAAAAATACAATAGCCTTATCTGTAGTGAAGGATTTTTCTACTCTTAAACTAATTTCTTAAACTAAATAGTTACCCTCTCCTCCCTCAGAAAGTTCAGAAAAAAAAACACAATAGACTTATCTTTAGTGAAGCATTTTTATAATCTTAAACTAATTTTTAAACTAAATAGTTACCCCCTCCCCCCTCAGAAAGTTCAGAAAAACACAATAGCCTTATCTGTAGTGAAGCATTTTCTACTCGTAAATTAATTTCTTAAACTAAATAGTTACCATCACCCTCCCCCCTCAGAAAGTTCAGAAAAACACAATAGCCTTATCTATAGAGAAACATTTTTCTACTCGTAAACTAATTTTTTAAACTAAATAGTTACCCCCTCCTCCCTCAAAAAGTTCAGAAAAACACAATAGCCTTATCTGTAGTGAAGCAGTATTCTACTCGTAAACTAATTTTTAAAATAAAAAGTTACCCCCCACCTCTCTCTGAAAGTTCAGAAAAACAAAATAGCCTTATTTGTAGTGAAGCATTTTTCTACTCGTAAACTAATTTCTTAAACTAAAGAGTTACCCCCACCTCCCTCAGAAAGTTCAGAAAAAAAAACACAATAGCCTTATCTGTAGTGAAGCATTTTTCTACTCGTAAACTAATTTCTTAAACTAAATACTTACACCCTCCCCCCTCAGAAAGTTCAGAAAAACACAACAGCCTTATCTGTTGTGAAACATTTTTCTACTCGTAAACTAATTTTTTAACTAAAAAGTTACCCCCCACCACTCTAAGAACGTTCATAAAAACACGATAGCCTGCTATGTATTGAAGCATCTTTCTACTCGTAATCTAATTTTTAAACTAAATAGTTACCCCCTCCTCCCTCAGAAAGTTCGGAAAAAAAACACACATGTTCAGAAAAACACAATAGCCTCATCTGTAGTGAGGCAGTTTTCTACTCGTAAACTAATTTCTTAAACTAAATAGTTACCATCGCCATCCCCCCTCAGAAAGTTCAGAAGAACACAATAGCCTTATCTGTAGTGAAACATTTTTCTACTCGTAAACTAATTTCTTAAACTAAATAGTTATCATCGCCATCCCCCCTCAGAAAGTTCAGAAAAACACAATAGCCTTATCTGTAGTGAAACATTTTTCTACTCGTAAACTAATTTTTTAAACTAAATAGTTACCCCCTCCTCCCTCAGAAAGTTCAGAAAAACACAATAGCCTTATCTTTAGTGAAGCATTCTTCTACTCGTAAACTAATTTTTAAACTAGAAAGTTACCCCCCACCTCTCTCAGAAAGTTCAGAAAAACACAATAGCCTTATCTGTAGTGAAGCATTTTTCTACTCGTAAACTAATTTTTAAACTAAATAGTTACCCCCCCTCACCTCCCTCAGAAAGTTCAGAAAAAAAACACAATAGCCTTATCTGTAGTGAAGCATTTTTCTAGTCGTAAACTAATTTTTAAAACTGTTTCACCGAAATAATTCCCTAAAATAATAATTTGTTCTGAAAAGATATAATAAAGCTTTAAAAAGTATTTTAATGGGGGACTCAGGAGGCATCGGGGCGCCGGGGGTCCTTTGGGGGTCCAGAGAACCTTTGATGTCCGGGGGCTTCCTTCGGGGTTGGGATGGGGGGATCGGAGCCCTTTGGGGTTGTGGTAAGGGACCTCACAACACCGTTCAAATGGAACTTGTGTATTATAACGACCACAGAGTTTCACCCTCAAATCCTCCTCTAAAATCATCTTTCAAAATGTCTCTAACTGTTTCACCGAAATAATTCCCTAAAATAATAATTTGTTCTGAAAAGATATAATAAAGCCTTAAAAAGTATTATAATGGAGGCTCAGGAGTCTTTGGGGGGCCGGGGGCCCTTTGGGCGCCCAGAGAACCTTTGAGGACCAGGGGGGTTCCTTCGGGGTTGGTGTGGAGGGATCGGAGCCCTTTGGGGTTGTGGTAAGGAACCTCACAACACTCTTCAAATGGAACTTGTGTATTATAACGACCACAGAGTTTCACCCTCAAATCCTCTTCTAAAATCACCATTCAAAATATCTCTAACTGTTTCACCGAAATAATTCCCTAAAATAATAATTTATTCTGAAAAGATATAATAAAACCTTAAAAAGTATTATAATGGAGGCTCAGGAGTCTTTGGGGCGCCGGGTGGTCACACTAAATCAGAAAAAAAGTTCAATGTTCCTTTAGTACCTACGCAATTAGATTAAAAATGAAGATATTTATGCAGAGTTTCAGGTAGCTATGGCTAAGTTTGCTAAAAGATCAGTTATTTTCTTGCGAAAACACACAAAATCAGAAAAAATAACTGAACCCCCCATGTAACAGAACCCCGGTATAACCGACACCCCCTCCACCAGAACCCCCCATGTAACTGAACCCCTGTATAACTGAAACCCTGTACAACTGAACCTCCGTGCTACTCGACCCCATTTAACTAATCCTCGTGTAACTGAATCCGTATGTAACTGAACCCTCGTGCAACTCAACTCCCTCAAAACACTTTTCAGCCATTTCTTGTTAATTTGTTTTTATTTCTAAACTATTTAAAATTGACAACACTGTGCAAATCATCACTTGTGTATTATACAGTACACATTCATTCCATCTCCTCCAAAACGCTTTTCAGTCATTTCTTGTTAAAATAACCCAATCACTAATTACCCCTTTTTTTCTCCACCTTCAAATGTTCCCTTAGTACCTACGCAATTAGATCACTCAGTTAACACTAAGATTTAAATTGAGTAAGCCTCTCGCAATTACATTGTAGCATGGCAAGTTTTTTTAGAAAACCGATCAATCAAGTTCTTATATTGGACTAACCACCAACTTTCTCTAATCAACTGACATAAAAAAAGTCGATTTTATAATAAAAAACATGTCAGCCAACCCACTAAGGGTTCGTTGTAATAGCTCACTGACCCGTGGTAAGGCATATTACACATATCACGAGCAGTGGTAATTGGGCGCTTACTACTAACTTTCTATATAAACTTTATATGCCCCAGGCCTTAACTTACAACCCTTGCACTGAGGGATCTGGGTGGAGGGGGGGGGGTATCATCCTAAAAGACATAATTTCAAGAACTTTCAAGTACTTTAGTGTGTTTAACTCAAACACACCTTTCCTGGATCTATTCTGAAGCTTCTTTTTTTCTGCCTTGTCCAGTCATTGTCTCTTATTGCCCCATAGTATGGATGTCTACTTTAACTTCTACACTGCGGTCACTTTCTGTCATGTATAATAAAACACGGCGTCTGATTATGGACACCCATCTTTCTTCACAAAGACCACTTCTAAATATTCAGTCTATCTACACTCTTTCTTTTGTTTCTTTTGATTTTTCTCAGATTCATGGCGATCTTCCAAAATACTTTCAAAAAACTTCTCAGTTTATTTCTGATTCAGCTCCATATAACCTTCGTTCGTCACATAATATCTGCATTCCTCCTACTCCCACTGTGCGGTCAGATTTCAAACCCCTCATCGCTTGTCATCAGGTTTGGAACTCCCTGCCTTCTTCAGTACAGAAATGCCACTCGTTTGGCACTTTCAAGAGGATTCTTAAGGACCATTTAGTTAAGAATCAAACTGAATAATTAATTTTTTTTTTTTTTTTGTCCCCTGAATGTTTAGTTCTGTTTTATGGTGGTCTTCTCTGCGCTATGACTCCCAGGCCTCAGGTATGATTATCAATATTTATTGCTGAAACTTGTATAGTTCACTAAGGAGTAGCATTCATGATGACGGGTTAAATTTTATTGCTTTCGCACCATTTTATTACAGTCCAATAATTATAAGCCTTATGACTGAAATAACCGATAAACGTCAATTTTGCTACCTAGCCTCAGAAATAAGCAGAGCTGATTGAACTGGGATTTATATAGTTTTAAATACAAGCTTAAATGGGCTGTACATGGCTTAAGTTATGATATTTTAATATCTTGGATAAGAGTTATGAATAATATCGTAACAGCTATTATGATGTTGGTTGTACCTGACAATACACATAATTCTGTTTCGACGATAGGAATTCGCTTATAGTAATAATTTTTTTTTTTTTTCATTATTATTTTTCTTTTTGAGTATATTTAATATAATTAATTAATTTAGTTTATTTATTCTAATTTTTTCTATAGTTTCTATTTTATCTATATTTTCATTTCTTCTCCTTCATATGTGAGTAAGTGATCATTTTAAATTTTCTTTTGTTTTTATCTCTGAGTATGTAATTCATATGTCTTCCCTTTTTGTACAGGCCAATGAGCCTTTGAGGGATTAATAACATGTAATATTGTATGTGTATTTAATGAAGAATAAAACTTATCTTATCTTATCTTACGCTGAACAAAATGGATATCTCAAAATTTTGATTGGATGTGTTTGGGGAAATGGTGGGCATGAGGGGGGCGTTAGTCGCTCTCCAATCACTTTCAACAATTAAAAAAGGCACTAGCTCTTTCAATTTCCAATTGAACGAGCCCTTTTGAACTTTCTACGAGAACACTTTCATTAAAAACCTTATATGCCCCCTGGGCATAACTTACAGCACTTGCCCTGAAGGCTGTGGGGGGGGGAGGCAAGAGGGGTTGTCATCCTTAAAGACCTGACTTCCAAAACTTTCAACTACGTTGAACAAAATGGCTATCTCAAAATGTTGATTGGATGTGTTTGGGGGAAAGTTGGGCGTGAGAGGGGCACTCACTTTCGACTATTAAAAAGGGCAATTTGAATTTCCAAACAAATGAGCCCTTTTTGAAATTTTTTAAACAACTTTTTGTATAAGTCTTATATGCCCCCAGGGCATAAGTTATAACCCTTTCACTGAGAGCTCTGAGAGGGTTATCATCCTAAAAGACCTAATTTACAGAGCTTTCGACTATGTTGGACAAAATGGTTATCTCAAAATTTTGATCGGATGTGTTTGGGGAAATGGTGGGCGTGAGAGGGGGTATTAGTTGCCTTCCAATCACCTTCTTCTATTAATAAGGACACTAGTCATTTCAATTTCTAATCGAATGAGCCCTTGTTGAAGTTTCTACGACAACGCGTTCTATAAAAACCTCATATGCCCCCAGGGTAAAACTTACAACCCTTGCCCTGAAGGCTGTGAGGAGGTTGTCATCCTCAAAGACCTAAGTTACAGAACTTAAAACTATGTTGAACAAAATGGCGATCGAAGTTGCCCTTCAATCACTTTCGACTATTAACGGGGCACTAGCCCTTTCAATTTTTAATTGAATGAGCCCTTTTTGATGTTTTTACAACATTGCTTTCTATAAAAACCTTACATGCTCCCAAGGCATAACTTACAACCCATGCCCTGAGGGTTGTGGGGGGGATGGGTTGTCATCCTTAAAGACCTAATTTCCAAAACTTTCAACTACGTTGAATTAAATGGCTATCTAAAAATTTTGATTGTATGTGTTTGGGGAAAAGGTGGGCGGGAGAGGGGGGTTAGTTGCCCTCAAATCACTTTCGACTATTAAAAAGGGCACTAGCCCTTTAAATTTCCAATCGAATGAGCCCTTTTGTAAGTTTCAAGGACAAAGATTTCAATGAAAACCTTATATGCCCTTAGGACATAATTTATAACCCTTGCCCTGAAGACTCTGGGGGGGGGGGAGTGTCCTGCTCAAAGGTATAATTTCCCTAACCTTAAACTGCGTGGAACAAAATGGCTATCTCAAAATTTTTATTGGATTTGTTTGGGGAAATGGTGGGCGTGGAAGGGGTGTTAGTTGCCTTCCAATCCCTTTCGACTATTTAAAAGGGCACTAGCCATTTAAATTTCCAATCGAGTGAGCTCTTTTTGAAGTTTCTACGACAACGCTTTCTATAAAGAAAACCTTATATGCCCCCAGGGCATAGCTTACAACCCTTGTCCTGACGGGTGTGGGGGGTTGTCATCCTCAAAGACATAATTTCTAAAAATTTCAACTACACTGAACAAAATGGCTATCTAAAAATTTTGATTAGATGTGTTTGGGGAAAATGTGGGTGAGAGAGGGGGTGGGGCTAGTTGCCCTCAAAAAACTTTTGACTATTATGAGGGCACTAGAATTTTGAATTTCTAATCGAATGAGCCCTTTTTCAAGTTTCTACGACAAAGATTTCAATAAAACTTATATGCCCCCAGGCCATAACTTACAACCCTTGTCCTGAAGACTGTGGGAGAAGTGTCTTGCTCAAAGGTATAATTTCCTGAATTTTAAACTGCGTAGAACAGAATGGCTATCTCAAAATTTTGATTGGATGTGTTAGGGGAAACGGTGGGCGTGGAAGGGGTATTAGTTGCCTTCCAATCACCTTCTTTTATTAATAAGGACACTATCCATTTCAATTTATAATCGAATGAGCCCTTGTTAAAGTTTCTAAGACAACGCGTTCTATAAAAACCTTATAAAAACCCCAGGGCAAAACTTACAGCCCTTGCCCTGAAGGCTGTGAGGAGGTTGTCATCCTCAAAGACCTAATTTACAGAACTTAAAACTATGTTGAACAAAATGGCGATCTCAAAATTTTGATTGGATGTGTTTGGGGAAAAGGTGGGCACGAGAGGGGAGTTAGTTGCCTTTCAATCATTTTCGACTATTAAAAGGGCTCTGTCCCTTCCATTTTTTATATGAATGAGCCCTTTTTGATGTTTTTACATCATCAACTTCTATATAATTCATACATAGTCCCAGGGTTTAACCAACAGCCCTTGCCCTGATGGTCATGAGAGGGTTGTGTTGCAACCTCGAAACACCTAATTTCCAAAACTATCAATTTTGTTGAATAAAATGGCTATCTAAAAAATTTTGATTGGATGTGTTTGGGGAAAAAGTAGGCGTGAGAGGGGGGTTAGTTGCCGTCAAATCACTTTCGACTATTAAAAAGGGCACTAGCCCTTTGAATTTCCAATCGAATAAGCCCTTTTTCAAGTTTCTACGACAAAGCTTTCAATAAAAACCTTATATGTCCTAAGGGCATAACTTATCATACTTGCCCTGATGAACTATGGAACTACGTTGCCCTACAGAACTTAAAACTATGTTGAACAAAATGGCGATCTCAAAATTTTGATTGGATGTGTTTGGGGAAAAGGTGGGCACGAGAGGGGAGTTAGTTGCCCTTCAATCATTTTCGACTACTATAAGGGCACTAGCCCTTTCAATTTTCAATTAAATGAGCCCTTTTTGATGTTTTTACAACATCGCTTTCTATAAAAACCTTACATGCTCCCAGGGCATAACTTACAACCCATGCCCTGAGGTTTGTGGGGGGGATGGGTTGTCATCCTTAAAGACCTAATTCCAAAACTTTCAACTATGTTGAATAAAGTGGCTATCTCAAAATTTTGATTGGATGTGTTTGGGGAAAAGGAGGGCGTGAGAGGGGGGTTAGTTGCCGTCAAATCACTTTTGACTATTGAAAAGGGCACTAGCCCTTTGAATTTCCAATCGAATGAGCCCTTTTTCAAGTTTTTACGACAAAGATTTCAATAAAAACCTTATATGCCCCCAGGGCATAACTTATCATACTTACCCTGATGACTGTGGGGGGGGGAGTGTCCTGCTCAAAGGTATAATTTCCCTAACTTTAAACTGCGTGGAACAAAATGGCTATCTCAAAATTTTGATTGGATGTGCTTGGGGAAATGGTGGGCATGGAAGGGGTGTTAGTTGCCTTCTAATCATTTTCGACTATTAAAAAGGGCACTAGCCATTTCAATTTCCAATCGAATGAGCCCTTTTTAAGTTTTTGCGACAACTCTAAAAACCTTATATGCCCCCAGGGCATAGCTTACAACCCTTGCCCTAAGGGCTGTGGGGGAGTGTCCTCCTCAAAAACATAATTTATATCTGGATATCTACAACGCAGAACACAATGGCTATCTAAAAATTTTGATTGGATGTGTTTGGAGAAAAGGTGGGTGAGAGAGGGGGTTAGTTGCCCTCAAATTACTTTCGACTATTAAAAAGGGCACTAGACCTTTGAATATCTAATCGAATGAGCCCTTTTTCAAGTTTTTATGTCAAAGATTTTAATAAAAATTATATGTCCCCGGGGCATAACCTATAACCCTTGCCCTGAAGACTGTCGGGGGAGTGTCCTGCTCAAAGGTGTAATTTCCTGAACTTTAAACTTCGTGGAACAAAAAGGTTATCTCAAAATTTTGATTAGATATGTTTGGGGAAATGGTTGGCGTGGAAGGGGTATTAGTTGCCTTCCAATAACCTTCGACTATTAATAAGGACACTAGCCATTTCAATTTCTAATCGAATGAGCCCTTTTTGAAGTTTCTACGACAACGTGTTCTATTAAAACCTTATATGCCCCCAGGGTATAAGTTACAACCCTTGCCCTGAGGGCTTTGAGGGGGTTGTCCTCCTCAAAGACCTAATTTACAGAGCTTAAGACTACGTTGAACAAAATGGCGATCTCAAAATGTTGATTATATGTGTTTGGGGAAAAGGTGAGCGTGAGAGGGGGGTTTGTTGCCCTCCAATCAATTTCGACTATTAAAAAGGACACTAGCCCTTTTAATTTACAATTGAATGAGCCTTTTTTGAAGTTTCTACGACAACACCTTCTATAAAAACCTTGGATGCCCCCAGGGCATAACTTACAACCCTTACCCTGAGGGCTTTGGGGGATTTTCCTCCTCAAAACATAATTTCTATCTTGGAATCAATTACACTGAACAAAATGGTTATCTCAAAATTTTGATTGGATGTGTTCCAGGAAATGGTGTGTGTGGAAGGGGTGTTAGTTGCCTTCCAATAACTTTCGACTATTAAAAAGGGCACAAGCCACTCCAATGTCCAATTGAATGAGCCCTTTTTTTAGTTGCTACGACGACTTCTTCGATACGAAGTGCCCTGCTCTAAAGGAAAAAAAAATAATAAACAATACATTGTGCCAACGTCGTTGTTGTATGCCCCTAGGGCATAACTTAAAACCCTTGCCCCGAGGATTGTGAGGGAGTAACCTCCTCGAAAAAATACATTCTATCGGGAATTGAACTACGCTGAACAAAATGGCTATCTCAAAATTTTGATTGGATGTGTTTGGGGGAATGATGGGCATGAGGGGGGGGGGGGCTAGTTACCCTCCAATCCCTTTCGACTATTAAAAAGGGCATTAGCCACTCGAATTTCCAATCGAATGAGTCCTTTTAGAAGTTTCTACGACAACTCCTTCGATACGAAGTGCCCGGGTATGGAAAAAAAATAATACATTGTGCCAACATCGTTCTTTACTTTGGCAGCGCTATTGCGCTGCCTATGGCTACGTTTTAAAACAATCAAATATTTAGCGAAAAGAGCGATGCGTTGAGGAGGTGACAGCCCCTTCCATATATGGAATAATTTCCGTTCGTTTTAAGTTTTAATGTCGCTCCTTATTTTCAGTAAAAAAAACTTGTTTTTTTATTTAATTTCTGACTGTTTTTCAACTAATGCAGGTTCGAATTTGGCTCACTGCACATGAAAAATTAAGAGAAAAGTTTGCACATTAATTTTGGCAGATTTATTCCAATATGAAGGGTCGCCGCCTCCACAATACCTTGTTCTTTACGCTAAAGCTTTTGGCCCTTTTTAAAAAGCTTCCTATTCTAATTAAATGGCCCCGTCTTTCAGTTTTAGTAAGCAGGCAAACTTTTAGAGTAAAGAGTAAGGTGTTGACGAGGGGACAACCCTTCATATATGGCATAATTTCTGTTCGTTTTTTAAATAATGCCGGTAAATCTGGCTCACCCTCTATAACATATACCCCTCCCCCTCATGGAACACTCCTCTGTAAAAATTATACCCAACGTAAGGTACACCCCCTCTTCAAATTCCCTCCAGACAGTTCCATCCTAGCTGAGAATCCCCCTCCCTGTAAAATTGCTTGCGGACGATTCAGCCTGAAAAATTCTCCTTAGCATTATTTCATGTGAATAAGACTGTTTCCCAGAAAACAAAATACGTTGAAATAAAGACCCTGGATATTTTTCCTGTAACATCTCCACATGAAAAATTTGGCAAAGAGAATCTAAGCAATTTAAATAGAATTTTGATAGTAATTCTGTCCAATCCCCCAGTGTAACATATTCCATATAATATTCACCCCCCCTCCAGAAATGTCCCTCTCCACGGAAGATTCTCCCTACAGAAATCTACCCCAATCACAACCCCCCTCCCCCAATAAAAATGTCTGTATAGTTTCAAATAGCAAATACTATACCTAAACAATGGGAAAATTTCATAACTTACAGGCCTCTCCCCTTGGCCTGTGGGGGGTTACTTTACACCTAAAGACACAATTATTTGATCTTTCAACTATACTGAACCAAATAGCTAGCTCAAAATTTTGATCGGATAATTTTGAGGAAACAACTGGAGTGGGAGGGGACCCAGTTGCCCTCCAATCTTTTTGGTCACTTAAAAAGGGCACTAGAACTTTTTATTTCCATTTGAATGGTCCCTCTCCTGATATTCTAGGACCACCGGGTCGATACGATCACCCCTGAAAAAACAAAACAAAAAAACAACAACAAATAAACACGCATCCTTGATCTTTCTTCTGCCAAAAAATCCAAATTCCACATTTTTGCAGATAGGAGCTTGAAACATCTGTAACAGGATTCTCTAACACGCTAAATATGGTTTTCATTAAAATTCTATGACTTTTAAGGGTGCGTTTCTCCCTTTTTCGAATATAAGCGAAACTGAAATTTTTTTTCAGTTTCGTAACCTTTTTGGGTAAGACTAAACTTATTGAAATTTACATATTTGAAATCGGCAAAAAAAAATTCAATTCTTTTGATATATCTATTGGTACCAAAATTCCTTTTTTAGAGTTTCGGTTACTATTGAGCCGGGCTGCTCTTTACATACAGTTCGTTACCTCAAACTGTTTGATACTTTTAACATCTTCACTGGACCCACCGTCTTTTCTTGTCTACTACCGTCTAATATCCAGATAAGTAAAAGCTGCCCACTTGATGGATCTTCTCGTTACCCAACATCACCTTTTCATCCTCACTTATTCCTAGTCTTAGCCGCTTTGTCTTCTTAACATTATTTTTCAAACCTATTCTCGAACCCTGAAGTGGCGTTAAAATGGCGTATATGAAGGGTTACCCCCTCTTCAGTACCTTGCTCTTTACGCTAAAGCTGATAGCACTTTAAAAAAAAGCTTCCTATTCTAATTAAACGGCCCCGTATTTCAGTTTTAGTAAACAGTCAAACTTTAGAGTGAAGAGTAAGGTATCGAGGAAGGGGTAACCCTAATAGATGGAATAATTTTTGTTCGTTTTTCAAAAAATACCGGTAGGCTATATATGGCTCACCATCTATGAAATATACCAATTACCCTCACGGAAAACTCCTCCGTGGATATTCCATCAAACCTAAAGTGCACCCCCTTTAAATTTCCTCCAAACAGTTCCATCCTCTCTGAAAATCCCCCCTCCCTGTTAAATTGCTTGCGGACGATTCAGCCTGAAAAATTCTCCTTAGCATTCTTTCATTTGAATGCGACTTTAATCTCTAATCGGTTTCTCGATCACTCCAGAAATGCCCCCTTCCATGGAAATTATTTCCCAGAAAACAAAATACGCGGAAAAATGACCCTGGATAATTCCCCCGGAACATCTTTACATGTAAAATTTGGCAAAGAGAATGTAAAACAATTAGAAATAATTTCTTATAGGAATTCTTTCAATTTCCCCAGTGTAACGTGTCTCCTGGAATAATTCCCCCGGAACAGCTCCACATGAAAAATTTGGCAAAGAGAATGTAAGACATTTAAAAAGATTTTCGTAACTCTGTCCAATCACCCAGTGTAACATATCCCCTGGAAATTCACCACTTAGAAATTTCCCTCCCCAAGGAAGATTCTTCTCGTAGAATTCTACCTCAAGCCCCCCCCCCCCAAAAAAAGTCTGTATATTTCCCATTAACAAACACTATACGTAAACTATGGACGAATTTCATAACTTACAGGCCTCTCTCAACGGACTGTATGGGTCATTTTACACCTAGAGACATAATTATTTGTTTTTTCAACTATACTGAACCAAATGGCTATCTCAAAATTTTGATCAGATAAGTTTTGGGAAAAAACGGCGTGGGAGGGGGACCAGTTGCCCTCCGATCTTTTTGGTCACTTAAGAAGGGCAATATATCTTTTAATTTCCGTTCTATTAAGCCCTTTCCCGATATTCTAGGACCACTGGGTCGATATGATCACCCCTGGGAAAAAAACAATTAATAAACACGCATCCTGACCTTTCGTCTGGCAAAAATACAAAAGTCTACATTTTTGCAGATAGGAGTTTGAAACCTCTACAGCAGGGTTCTCTGATACGCTGAATCTGATGGTGTGATTTTCATTAAGATTCTATAGCTTTTATAGGGCATTTCCCCCTTTTTTTCAAAAATACAGCAATTTTTTTCAGTTTTGTAGCCTTTGATGGGTAAGGCTAAACTTAGTGAAAAATATATACTTCGAATCAGCATGAAAATCTAATACTTTTGATATATCTATTGGTATAAAAATTTTGTCGTTAGAATTTCGCTTACTATTGAGCAGGGTCGCTCCTTACTTACAGTTTCTTACCACGAACTGTTTGATACTGTTAACATCTTCATTGTACCCATGGTCTTTACTAATAATACTACCAAGATAAGTAAAGCTGTCCACTTGATGGATCTTCTCGTTACCCGACATCACCGTTTCATCTTCATTTATTCCTAGCCTCAGCGACTTATTCTTCTTAACATTAATTTTCAAACCTATTCTCAAACCCTGAACTCAGAAAACCCGTAAGAGTTCATTCATTTTACTAACACCCTCATCTAGGATTCTGGATCATCCGCATAATTTAAGTCCAGGAGGGTTTTACTTCCCCATTTGATTACGTTCACCCATTGTCTTTTTTGAGTCCCTTAAGACAAGGTCCATAAAAATGATCCCTTTGAATAGAGATAGAACAAAACCTTACTCAACTCTTGATTTGATGTAAAACCAGCTACTAACCTCATTTACTACCTTAACCATAGCAATGTTATTCCCCTACATAGGTATACCATATCTGGTATACTAAAAGATGATTACCTTCGCTGAAGCTCTGCTATCAGCTGAATCAAACACTTGTTTATAGCCTATAGCCTATAACCGTCCATGTACCCACTGTCTTTACAAATAATTAATCTAAAAGCTTTTTCACACAAAACAAGTTTTTCAAAGAAAAGTAAAGAGTCCATTAAACCAAAAATGATCAGAAAAAAGTCAAACAATTTTCCAATCATAAAACTACCATAAACACCATCAATAATTAAAGGAATCTCAAAATGAACAGAAATTACAATAAATGACCGAATCAAACTCTGAACGAGTAAAAATTAACATGAGTAGGGCTAACAACCCCCATGACTTCTCAAGACTAGGACCTAACTTGCACTATACTGAAAACAAAAACAAATGACCGTTGATTAGTAATTTTAATATATATATATATATATATATATATATATATATATATATATATATATATATATATATATATATATATATATATATATATATATATATATATATATATATATATATATATATATATATATATATATATATATATATATATATATATATATATATATATATATATATATATATACGTGTGTGTGTGTGTGTGTGTGTGTGTGTGTGTGTGTGTGTGTGTGTGTGTGTGTGTGTGTGTGTGTGTGTGTGTGTGTGTGTGTGTGTGTGTGTGTGTGTGTGTGTGTGTGTGTGTGTGTGTGTGTGTGTGTGTGTGTGTGTGTGTGTGTGTGTGTGTGTGTGTGTGTGTGTGTGTGTGTGTGTGTGTGTGTGTGTGTGTGTGTGTGTGTGTGTGTGTGTGTGTGTGTGTGTGTGTGTGTGTGTGTGTGTGTGTGTGTGTGTAGTGTGTGTGTGTGTGTGTGTGGTATATATATATATATATATATATATATATATATATATATATATATATATATATATATATATATATATATATATATATATATATATATATATATATATATATATATATATATATATATATATATATATAATATATATATATATATATATATATATATATATATATATATATATATATATATATATATATATATATATATATATATATATATATATATATATATATATATATATATATATATATATATATAATATTTATTCCTTGAAGTTGTAATAATTTCTTGTTTATTAAGTAAAAAAGTGAAAACATTTAAAATGTATTTTGTTTTCAGTTTTTTTTTTCCATATAATTAAAATAAGTAATCCCTTTATTTCTCTTTGATTTCGAATAGCAATTAAAAGTGTAAAAACTAAAAATAAACAAAACTTACCAGTCCTAAAATTTACAACTATGTCAATCATGAAAATTGTATCAGAAAGGCAATTAAAAACTATCCATTGTGTACTTAAATCATCGTTGAAAAACGATATGGCCACGGGCAGTATTATAAGATTTGCTACAAGTAGAAGTAACATGCACAAGTCCCAGTAAAACCTGCAAGAAAAATGTAATGTATGTAAATTTATAAAACACTGTAAAATATATGTACAAAGGATCATAAAAAGAATCATTGAATAATAATAGAGCAATGATCATAATAACAGAACAATAATGATGGAGCATGTAACTATATAAATTTACATAAACAGAAACAAAGTAATACAACATATGTACGAAAAATTAAGCGAGAAAAACCGGTTCTAATTTCAACAAAGCAGTGAACAAAACTTAAAAACAAAAAAACCCTTGGATTAAAAAATTATGAATATTTTGGCCCCACGTCGGGGAATTCTTCTCGCTTAATTTTTCGTAAATGGAAAAGCAGTGTGGTTTAAGAAATTATTTAATATACCCCATGTAAAATACAATTTTACTAACGCCACTTACGGAGTCAACGTTTTGCTTTGCAATGTCTATTTCTTGTTTTTTGTTTTGTCATATTTTTTCTTTAGTTTGTATTTGTGTTTGGGTTTTTATAGCCTGTGTACATACTTGTTCCAAAATGATTCTGTATAAGTTTATAAGTTTCTGACTTGATTAGTCTAGATTAAGTACGTAAAAAGATATAAGGGGCCCTTACACAGAGGGAGTCTTTGGTCCAGTACACCTTCCTCACCTCCCCAAACATTGAAATTTACAGGGTCTTCCGGGTACATTCCTGTATTCTTTAGATAATTCCATTTTTGATGTTCTTTTTCTAAGCTGTGCCTTTCGGTCCCAGAATTCCCGTGACCACCCTCCCCCCTCCCCCTTGACAAAAAATGAGAAGAGTGTGCCTGGCTGGCACAATAAGTCAAGATCAGTAACAAATTTTCTTTTTTCCACTGATTGTATCACAGAGCTTGTCAAATTTACCTTTTGACAGTTCATTATCATAATGAATGAGATTTAAAAATGCTTTACGCTCAAATGCCGACAGAATGAAAAAAAAAAAACTTTTCGCTTACTCCGTACACTCACTTTAAATATGGAATCCAGAGAGCCCTTATTTTTCATCAATGTGTAGGTGCATGAATGAAAGCGTGGGTCAGTGTGAAGTGACACTACTGTTTTTTTTTTTACCATCAGTTGTGTTTAGCTCAGTAGTCACATTAGAAGGAAATTCCAACTTTTTTCAGATACGGGGAATGCGAAATGGAGAAAAAATTTCCCTTGGAGCTTGCATAATATCCAGAGATGTTCCAAGGAAAATAGGAATAATCTTTTCTAGCCTACTATATAGTATAAACAAAAAAACAAAACAGAGTTGTCCTAGCTCCGAAAGTAAACTGCTTAGAATATCATGCAATGTCAGATTCGCGTAGAACAAGGATTTATCTCTTAGACACCTGAAAAAGATTCATGTATCTCTTCAGGATTTTTAAAATAGTCAGGGCGCCACGCTTGGCTATCTCGCTTATTTCAAGAAGGGGGTGCGATGAATGGGGTTATTATGTAACATATAGCAAAAAATAGCCTAAAAATACTGATACTGAAAATAAAAACAGCACAAAAAATTTAAAACGGGGAGGGGGATTTCAAATTTAGATCTAAACTTCAGATTTCCAAAAATGCCACAAACGCCGGTTTCAGACGTCACTTTCCGGTGTCATTTAGAAGAAAAAAGCAACATTGGTGTTTTTTGACTGCTGTTGTTTAGTACCAAGACCGAATCAAGACAACAGAAGTGGAGAAAGAGGTTCCTGGCGTTAGTTTGGTTAATTCAGTGGAGGTTGCATAGCATATAATGTTAATTGTGAGTAAGGCCTTTCTTGTATGTCATCACTCGATCTCATTGGGTAATTTCTCTGTTAACCAAAAAGTCTTGAGTGAACGGGTATTCCTCTGAAGCTGAAATTACGGGTATTCCTCTGAAGCTGAGTTTTCTATGTAAATCCCTACGTCTCCCCAAAAAGCCTGATTTATAGAGTCTAGAAGGTGTACGGAGTCCCACCAGTGACATATCTTCTAAATTTGGTACAGGTGCAGTTTAGTTCCTGCAGATAAAACAACTTATTTTTTATTGTATATTATTCAGTCACTTGGGCAATATTCATTCAGTCAATAATCAGATACTGTCTAGTATAAATAGGATACAAACAAACAACTTCTTACTGTATATTCTGGTTCTATTAGTAGGGCCTTTGCATCCACATACTACAGGGGAAACTAATAATCTACAACTTTATCCTTAATTTCTTAAAGGAATTTCCAGAGGGAATGATTGTTATATTTAGATACAGTATTGAATTCGGAATTGAATGGTACACTCTTAGCTATCTCATCAGGGTCCTATATTCCAAATCAACCAAACTCCGAGCATACATATTATTGACAAATACAATTGTGGGTAATTTGATAGTAGGGCCCAATGTTGCCAATATTTTTTTTTAGCTAAGCTTTGATAATTGATAGTTGTTGAGATATAGTAGGTAGAATATAGCTACACAGGTACTAATTATTTAGAGCTATAGAAAGGACGGTACTGTTTAGTCTAGATGTTGCTAGGTGGCTTCCTTGATTTTTTTTTCATGGAGCTCAGAGTTTCGAGTCTAACTATTTTCCCATTCTCTTGGCCAACATCTATCTGCCAACTAAATTGCTATATGTGATGATATTCCACAAATTCAGCATGTAATCCTGCAAGGGCTTTCCTGTACCCTAATAAAATTCCATTCCCACCGTGACAGTTCTGGGAAGCTTGAATGGATAGTCTTTAGGGACAATGAACTCCTACTGCCCACTAAAGGGTAGTGATGGGGATAGCAAAGCAAAGCTTGTAGAATGCAAGTTTGACCTTTGGACCAGTACTGACCGCAAAGTACTTGCTTTTCCAGTGTATATTTAGGGAGGATTTGCAGATGGAACTGACAGAATTCAGCTGCTTCCAGGCAACCAGACTGTAAACTGCGAGAGATTTGCCAATGAACTGAGCAACATAGTGAAGAAGCGAATACCCTTGTCCATCTTCACACGGGTTTCTGTGCGCACGGATGTAATTGCGGAAGCAAATGACACAGCCATTATGGTCACGTTGCTTCGGACTTTTAAGACGATTGAAAAGCAAAGCCATGCCACCCTTAATAATCTGGTTGGCTTGCGGGACAAGGCCATTTCGATCACTGAACTTGCAAATAGACTCCCACCTTCTTTAGTGAATGAAATTGCGTTTTTGCACTGTTTCACAGGTTTTGATACTGTGAGCTTCATTTTCTCCAAAGGAAAGATGACAATCCTAAGGGCAGCTGTGCCGTTGTTACCTCGAATATCTGCTCACATTGAACAGATTTTGGAACAAATTGACCGAGTAGTTGAGTTTGAGGAAGATATTATGAAGCTGTGTTGCGATATTTTGATCGCCTCATACAGAAAATCAGAGTAATTTTCGTGTTTGAATAACCCCCACGTTCACGCGTTCCCTCGCCGGAAAACAGTGAAGAGCCTGCCTCCAGCCGACGACTGCTTTGCCTTGCATGTGAAAAGGTGCATTTACCAGTGGTCCATTATGCTGCAGCCCTTATGCCTCGCCCCTCGCACCTTTCTCCGCTTGATTTTGTATGGGAGATGAAGGACAGATGCATAGTATCCATTAAATCAACCCTTCCTGCTTGGCCATCCACTATTCAGAAAACCTCACCCTATTGCAATTGTAAATCTTGTGGCCAAAAATATCCATGTGCATATAGAGATTGCGATATTTTGTGCTCTTGTTGTGGGAAGTGCTGCGAGACCAAGGCTGATTCAGACGAGGAATAGTTGTGCGTGACTTGAAATAGAGGGATACTAGGAAAAAACCGTAATGAAATTGGGAATGTGAGTATTAAATAAATAGTGTTAATTCTGAATTTGTTTAGTTTCTTTACCTGCGTCATTGCTGCCATTTTTTCTGAATAATCGTGTTAGTTTTTTATGAAGACATTTTATGGCCTCTAGGCGTTTCTATCTCGTAATTTGAGCGGAAAATGCACCTCAACCTTTTTGGAAGATGCATTATCTTGTTTGAAACACCAAAATACAATAAAATGTCAACTTTCGGAGTATTCCACCCCTCGCAAGCAAGTGCCGTTGGTATTTTTCGAAACAGCATGGTCAATTTAAGGGGTAGGCTAATTTTCGTACCTGCCCCATTCCGTCGTGGTATGTGTTACAGTTTCAATACCTGACGCCCGGACTAGAAAGATTTTGGAATGTTCTATCGGGATATCTTGAATTAGAATTATTCTTTTATTTTTATTAATTAAAAAAACTTTTTCCACAAAATAAGTTTTTCAAAGAAAAGTAAAGAACACCATTAAACAAAAAATGAGCAAAAATAAAATCAAATAATCTACCAAGCGTGAAACTACCACAAATCAGCATCGATAAGTAAATTAAACCCAAAACGAACAGAAATTACAATAAATAACCGAAACGAACTCAAAACGAGCAGAAATTAACATAAGTTGGGCTCAAAACCCCTATGCCTTCCCAAGGCTAGAACAAAATTTGCATTTTACTGAAAAAAATATAAATGTTTTTACTTTTAGAACTTTAATAAATCAAACAACATTAACATTTTGATTATTAAATATCAGTATATGTATATTAAACTGAGAATGCATATTCATATGTATTTTTTTTCAGTAAGTGCAAATTATGTTCTGGCCTTGGGAAGGCATAGGGTTTTTGAGCCCAACCTTCTATGTTAATTTCTTTTGACAATTAAATAAAAAAAAACCAGTTTTTTTAACTGAAAGTAAGGAGCGACATTAAAACTTAAAACGAACAGAAATTATTCCGTATATGAAAGGGGCTGTCGCCTCCTCAACGCCTCGCTCTTTACGCTAAAGTTTTTCATTGTTTAAAAAAAAAATCGAGTTGTGAGAAAGTCAAACTTTAGCGTAAAGAGCAAGGCGTTGAGGAGGGGACAGCCCCTTTCATATACGAAATAATTTCTCCTCGTTTTAAGTTTTAATGTCGCTCCTTACTTTCAGTTAAAAAAACTTTTTTTTTTTATTTAATTTTTTAACATTTTTGAATAAATACAGGTTTTGATCTTGGCTCACAGTACATGAATAATTAAAACAAATTTGTATATTAATTTACTTTTATTTGGTTAAATGGCTTTCTCGAAAGTTTTTTAATTTTATTTACGAACGTTTTTACTAGTAATAAATATACGTAACTTACGAATTAACTTACGTAACGAACTTCTATATTCATATATTTTTAAAATGTATATTAGGGGGTCGTCCCCAGTCAATACCTTGCTCTTTAAGCGAAAATTCGAATTTTTTTCCAATTCTTTAAAAATGACCGCTTAATCACAAAGGCCGTTAATTAGAATAAATAGCTCTTATGGAAGTACTAAAAAATCTGGCTCTAAAAAATTTGGCTTAAAGAGCGAGGTATTGACTAGGGGGTGAACCCAATCATATATGTAATATTTTCTGTTCGTTTAAAGTTTTGATGTTGCTGCTGTTGCAGGTGAAAAACTTGTTTTTTTATATTTAATTTCTTATCTTTTTTAAATGATGCTGGGAAGTCCGGCGTCCCCTTCATAGCAATGTCTCTTCCCCCATGAAAACTTCCTTCATGGAAAGATCCTCCCAAATAACCCCCGAACCACCCCCCCCCCACTACCAAGAGAAATCCTTATTATTGGTGTTAGGTTTCATCTTGTTTTTATTTCAATAAATTGAATTGAATTGAATTGAAATCTCCCATGAAAACGTCTGTATACTTCCCAATAACCAATACTATATATTAACATTGGGTAAAGTTCATAACTTTCAGCCCTCCCTCCGAGAACTTCGGGGGATTAAGCCATCCTAAAAGACATACTTATAATATTTTCGAACATGCTGAACAAAATGGCTATCTCAAAATTTTGATTAGGTGACTTTGGAAAAAAATGAGCGTGGGAGGGGGCCTAGTTGCCCTCTATTTTTTTGGTCACTTAAAAAGGGCAATAGAACTTTTAATTTCCGTTTACTGAGCCCTCTCGCGATATTTTAGGACCACTGGGTCGATACGATCACCCCTGGGGAAAAAAAAAACAAAAAAAAAACAAAGAAACACGCACCCGTGATCTTTCTTCTGGCAAAAAATGCAAAATTCCACATTTTTGCAGATAGGAGCTTGAAACCTCTACAGTAGGGTTCTCTGATATGCTGAATATGATGGTGTGATTTTCATTAAGGTTCTATAACTTTTAGGGGGTCTTACCCCCTTTTTTCCGAAAAATCAGCCAAATTTTCTCAGGCGCGTAACTTTTGATGGATAGGATTAAACTTGATGAAACTTATATATTTGAAATCAACATTAAAATGTAATTCTTTTAATGTATCTATTTGTATCAAAATACCGTTTTATAGAGTTTTGGTTACCATTGAGCCGAGTCACTCCTTACTTACAGTTCGTTACCACGAACTGTTTGAAATACCAACTATGTAAAACTTTTGATAATACCACATACATAAAAATTTTATTTTTATGCTGATTCCAAATATATAAAATTCATTAAGTTTGATGCTAAACATCAAAAGCTGCGAGTCTGAAAAAAAATCATAACTGATATCCCAACAAGAGGAAACACCCCCAAAGAGTCAATGGATTTTAATAAAGATCACATCCTCAGATTCAGCATATGCTGTAGAAGTTTCAAGCTCCAATCAACACAAATTTGGAATTTTTTATTTTTGGGGGGGGAGGGGAGGGAAGAAATATCACGGATGCGTTTTTTTCCAAAAAAGAGCAACATTTAACGTAAAACGAACAAAATTTTTCATGAATGAGGGGGCTGTCCATTCCTCAACCTTTGCTTTTTACGCTAAAGTTTGACTCTTTGCCACAATTCTTTAAGAACAACTGCTCAAACATAAGTGCCGTTGAATTTGAATAAAAATTATTATTTTAATAAGGTTACTCCAGATCTACTTAGATTTGAGATATTAGACGGTTGAATCTCGGATTTAACAAAAAAAAAGGTGAGATGACTGGTTCTTAGCCAGAAGTATTGGGAAGCATGGATTAGTATTCTAATCACTCCTTTAGGGTAATCAGGGATGACGTAATCTTACAGGGAGGGGAAAGGAGAACCATATATTCTTAGCATCGGGAAGTTTAGTACAAGGGCTATTTAACATCAACTGAACTTGTTCTGACGCAATAATAAGTGCCTTAATTATGTCGATCTTTATTACCCTTTAGGGTATATGTTCATTTCGATCTTTAAGGTTGAAGGTGACCCCTTAACTTTGTCACCTAGACATCTATCAGAAGAAGTTGCCAGGCCTCAACCAATTTTTGTCAGAAGAAAGAGTAAATGTCCGAGTTTTACCTTGTTTAATTTTAATCGATCCGACCTGAGAGGGAAGATGCCTGATTTCTTGTCAGCATGATATTTACCGACTTTTTGAGATTCTCAAATATTAACGAATCTTAGCGTGAAGCTAGAGCTAATGAATTAATTTTTGGCTTGATTTAGGTATAGGTTTTGAAGGATCCAGGCCCAGTTGTATGTTCGTAGGGAGGGGAAAACCGAGAGTTTTTTAAAGTTTTGACAGGAGAAAATCGAGCACCAGAGTCTAAGGACACCTTTCAATCTACTGCTTATCTGATGCTAATCTAGTTTAAGACACCATTCAATATAAATGAAAAAGGAGTGTGGGACAATAATTATAATTGTAAAGTGTTAAGAATTCCTGAACCATATTGTTTGCGACAAGTACTAACCACGTTATATCAAAGCAGGGTTAATGGTAGATACTCCAGTTTCAGCTAAACCAGTTACAGTCTAGTGCAGATTAATTCCCTACAGTTCTACTTGGTAAAGATAGAAAAATGAAACAAAGAAAAAATATAGCTTTATTGAAAAAAACGTACAGAAATTGATAATAACAGGAAAAAAATATCTTTGGATTGTCCTGTTTCTCCCTTTTATCGCTCACTCTTTTCGTCTCTCTCTCTATATATATCTTTTTTCAGTTAAGCTTAATTACCTATAGTGCTCAAAGATCAGAAAGTTAAACAAAGAAAAAATATTGCTAATCTAAAAAAGCGCAATACAAATCAATAAAAAGGGAAAAAAGTCTTTTAATTTTCTTGTTTATGTTTTTTCTATCACTCCCTCTCTTACTCTCCCTCTCTGTCTCTTTCTATCTACCTTTTTCAAGTTCAGCTTAATTACCTATATTCCGATCAGAAATCGAAACAAAGTAAAAATATTGCTATGTCTAAATAAGTGCTATACCAATCGATAAAAATGGGAAAAAGCCTTTGAATTTTTCTGTTCCTGTTTTTTTTTGTTACTTACTTTATTACTCTCTCTCTCTCTCTCTCTCTCTCTCTCTCTCTCTCTCTCTCTCTCTCTCTCTCTGTATATATATATATATATATATATATATATATATATATATATATATATATAAAAAAAAAAAAAAAAAAAAAAAAAAAAAAAAAAAAAAAAAAAAAAAAAAAAAAAAAAAAAAAAAAAAAAAAAAAAAAAAAAAAAAAAAAAAAAAAAAAAAAAAAAAAAAAAAAAAAAAAAAAAAAAAAAAAAAAAAAAAAAAAAAAAAAAAAAAAAAAAAAAAAAAAAAAAAAAAAAAAAAAAAAAAAAAAAAAAAAAACAAAAAATTACCCCACCCAACCACCCACCACAAAAAAACAAACAAAACAAAAAAAAAAAAAAAAAAAAAAAAAAAAAAAAAAAAAAAAAAAAAAAAAAAAAAAAAAAAAAACAAAAAAACAAAACAAAAATATATAAACTAAAACTAATAACCTTAAAAATATTAAATTATTTAAAAACACAACAAAAAAAAAAAAAAAAAAAAAAAAAATAATAAAAAAAAAAATATTAATAAATATTACTTATTAAATATTACTTATATATATATATATATATATATATATATATATATATATATATATATATATATATATATATATATATATATATATATATATATATATATATATATATATATATATATATATATATATATATATATATATATATATATATATATATATATATATATATATATATATATATATATATATATATATATATATATATATATATATATATATATATATATATATATATATATATATATATATATATATATATATATATATATATATATATATATATATATATATATATATATATATATATATATATTCTTCAAGTTCAGCTTAATTACCTATAGTCCTCCTCAGTAAAGATTAGAAAGTGAAACAAATAAAAATATTGCTATAGACAAAAAACGCATTACAAATTGATAAAAAGGGGAGAAATGTGCTCGATTTTCCCATTTTTATGTTTTCTTATTGTTCACTCTCTTAATATATCTCTATCTTTTTCTCTGTCTCTTTCATTTACCCAAAAAGCACAAAAAATCAACCAATAAAACCCTTTTCTAAAATGCATTACTTAATAAAACCCTTTCTCTATTCCATAAAAATAATAAATGAATATCAGGGTGGTATCAAAATGTGATATCCAAATGTGTAGAGTTTCGTAAAGTCCCTAGAGTTATCCAGGTTTCAATTAAAGGCTTTCCAATGATATCCAGCTTAATAGCCAATAGTCTTCCATAGAGAACGTTACAAATAAAAAATAAAAAACTAATCGTAACTAGAAAAAGTATTATACAAATGAATAAGAAAGGAAAGCGTCTACGAATCTTTTCCAATCCTAATTTCTCTCTATCCTTCTCTCTCTCTTTATTTTCACTTTCTTTCATTCTCTCTCATACCTACTAAGCAAAAAAATCCACCAACAGATGTCATCGAACTGTTAAGATATGGCAGCCAAAACATTTCCCAAGATTCACGGGTCCCCTAGTACTCATACAAGATTCACAGTATGTTTTTCCTGGCAAACGACCTCAAGGGACCTGGATATCATTGCATGTAGTGTTTTGAAAAGGAACAGAGAGCCATAGGTGGTCAATAGATACCTGCAGCTAGATCTTCAACCATAATATTTGGAAAATAACAAAATCAACTAAAATCAACTAAAAAAAATATTCAAACCAAGGTGGTTGCAAACGAAACTTGTTTGCCCACCAGTCCAAGGAGAGCAGTTAACCCGAATAATCAAGGGGCGGAAAGTAGAGGTCATAAGTAAAAAACGTTAGAAACCCCTTTGAGTTCCTAGGATTAGTCTAGTTTTAATCAGCCATATTCTTATCAAACAGTTCTTGGTAACGAACTGTTAGTAAGGAGCGACCCTGCTCAATAGTAACCGAAATTCTACAAAACGGATATTCTATACCGATAGACACCTCAAAATAATTGAATTTATATGCTGATCTCAAATATATACGTTTCATCATGTTTAGTTTTACCTATCAAAAGTTACAAGCCTAAGAAAATTTGCCTTATTTTTAAAAAAAGAAAAAAAAAACACCTTCTATATGTCATAGAATCTTAATGAAAATCACATCCTCAGATTCAGCGTATCAGAGAATCCTAATGTAGAGGTTTTAAGCTCATATCTGTAAAAATGTGGAATTTTGTAGTTTTTTTTGCCACAAGAAAGATCACGGATGTGTGTTTTTTTTCCAGGGTGATCGTATCGACCCAGTGGTCCTAGAATGTCACGTAGGGGATTATTCAAACTGAAATTAAAAGTTATAGTGCCCTTTTTAAGTGAAAACAAATTGGAGGGAAACTAGGCACCCTCCCACGCTCATTTTTTCCAAAGTCACCCGATGAAAATTTTGAGATAGCACAATTGTTCAGCACAGTCAAAAATCTAGTAGCTATGTCTTTGAATATGACTTAGTTGGCCAAAGTCCCAGGGGGAAGGGCTGAAATTTATGAACTTTGGCCATTGTTTACATATAGTATTGGTTATTGGGAAGTATACAAAAGGTTTCAGGGGGGATTTTTTCTGGTGTGAAGGTTGGAGGAGGAGGATACGTGAGAGGATCTTTCCAAGGAGTAATTTTTCATGTGGGAGGGAAATTTTCCACGAAGCGAGCGCCGGATTTCCCAGCCTTATTTCAAAATCGATCAGAAACTAAATAAAAAACAAGTTTGTTCAACTAATTAAAACTAAGTTTTAATTTGGCTGTAAGGAGCAAAATTAAGACTTAAAACGAACATAAATTATTACGTATATGAGGGGTTCGCCTTTCGTCAATATCTCGCTCTTGACGCTAAAGTTTTTTTTTTAGAACTTTCAATAGAGCTATTTGTTCTAATTAAACGGTCTTTGCGATTCAGAGGTCATTCTTAAAGAATTGGAACACAATTTTAAATTTAGTGTAAAGAGCAAGGTATTGACGAGGGGGTGAATCCCCTCATATACGTAATAATATCTATTCGTTTTAAGTCTTAATGTAGCTCCTTACTTTAATTTGAAAAAAAAATGTTATTTTTATCTAATTTAGTTAAGATCAATACACAGTGGTCTGTGTCATTAACATTCAGATACAGTACTTAAAAAAACATCTTAGCTGTAAATAGAAAAATAAAACATAATGCAACTAAATAAAAACGATGCAAACACTTAACAAACATCTTTGAAATTTTGCATTTTTCTAATTCTTTTTTCGGCCTCTCTTTCTCTCTCCCTGTCCCTCCTTTCCTGACCATCAAAACATTACCCAAGGATCACTAATTGCTTTATACACATACAAAAATTACAGTTTGTTTTCTGGCAAAAGGCCTCAAGGGACCTGGACATCCTCCAAGTGTTTTGAGAAGAAGCATAAATCCTTATGTGATCAGCAGATGTATGCTATGAGATACATGGTGGATCTACGGAGAGGGGACTCCGACCCCCCAAAGATTTTCTCTCTCTCTCTCTCTCTCTCTCTCTCTCTCTCTCTCTCTCTCTCTCTCTCTCTCTCTCTCTCTCTCTCTCTCTCTCTATCGCTCTCTCTCTCTCTTTCTCTCCGTCTCTCTCTCTCTCTCCAGTGGTTTCAAGCTCCTATCGGCAAAAATGTGGAATTTTGTATTTTTTGCCAAAAGAAAGATCAGGGATCCGTGTTTATTTTTTTTGCCCCGGGAGTGATCTCTCTCTCTCTCTCTCTCTCTCTCTCTCTCTCTCTCTCTCTCTCTCTCTCTCTCTCTCTCTCTCTCTCTCTCTCTCTCTCTCTCTCTCTCTCTCTCTCTCTCTCTCTCTCTCTCTCTCTCTCTCTCTCTCTCTCTCTCTCTCCCTCTGTCTCTCTCTGTCTATCTGTCTCTCTGTCTCTCTCTCCTTCTCTCTCTCTCTCTCTCCAGTGGTTTCAAGCTCCTATCGGCAAAAATGTGGAATTTTGTATTTTTTGCCAAAAGAAAGATCAGGGATCCGTGTTTATTTTTTTTTTTTTTTCCCGGGAGTGATCGTATCGACCCAGTGGTCCTAGAATATCGTAAGATAGCTCATTCGAACGAGAATTGAAAGTCCTAGTGCCCTTTTTAAGTGACCAAAAAGATTGGAGGGCAACCTGGCCCCCTCCCCCGCCTTTTTATTTTCGAAAGTCGTCTGATCAAAATTTTTAGATAGCCCAGTCGCTCATCATAGTTGAAAGGCCCAATAACTGTCCCTTTATATATAACATGACCCCCCCCCACACCCCCAGGGGAAAGGTCTTTAAGTCATAAAATTTTTCCATTTTTTACACATAGTATTTGTTATTGTGAAGTATGTATACATTTTCGGGTGGAGAGGGGGATAATATTTTTGCTGGGGTTTTTTCACGGGGGAATTTTCTGTAGGAAGGGAAGTTTCCAGGTGGTGAACTTGTCGGGGAAAATTATATACTGGGGGAATTTTCCAGAATTCCTGTTTATAGTAGTCCTATTTATTCCTATTTATTAAATTCCTGTTTTTAAATTCTTTTTTAAATGCTTTGCTTTGTCTTTTTCGTCTCGATTTTACACGTGGGGTTGTTAAGAGTAATTGTCCGTGGTAAATTTTCACCGGGATTGAATTGTCTAGAGGATGTTTCCGCGGGTAGAGTGATTTCTCCTTGGAGAAGGGACCTGATTTCCTGGCATTACTTAAAAACGATCAGAAATCAAATTTTTAAAAAAAAACAAGTTTTTTTTCAACTGAAAGAAAGGAGCAACGTTAAAACTAAAAACGAACATAAATTATTACGTATATGAAGGGGATTGTCCCCTCCTCAGCACCTCGCTCTTTACGCTAAAATTGGAATTTTCCTATTCGATCGACAATTAAGATCGACTTCTGAAACACTATATTCGTTTAATTGGAACAATAAGAATCTTTTTTTTTCAAAAGTACTAAAAACTTTAGCATAAGAGCGAGGTGTTGTGGAGGCGGCAACCGCCTTCATACACGTAATAATTTCTGTTCGTTTTAAGTTTTAATGTTGCTCCTTACTTTCAGTTCAAAAAACTTGTTTTTTATTTAATTTCTATCAGGATTAGATGTAAAAAATATTTTCATTAAGTGGCATTAGTAAGAGCAGGTTTGCTCACCAGTCCAAGGAGATAATTCAACTGGAACAAGCAAGGGATGGGGAAGGATAAATCATCCGTGACAATGTTTTGAATCCTTAAGAATTTCTAGGATTACGCCACTTTTAACTACCCACTGTCCAATTTAAGTTAGTTTAATAGTTCAATAATAAGTTAGTTTAATAGTTCAATAGTTTTCGCAATGAAACTTTAGACAGTTAGAAATATTTTTAAGTACGTTTAAAAACAAAAGGCTGGTATAAATTGATAAAAAGAAAAAATTTCTTCAAAATCTTCATTCTCCTCTTCTCCCCTTCTCTTTCTCCTCCACTCTCCTTCTTTTGTTTACCTATAGAACACAAAGTCAACCAATAAATTTCATCTAAGCATTGAAATATGACCACTAAAACATTTCCCTGGGTTCAGTAATCCCTAAGTGCTCATGGAAGATTTACAGAATGTTTTTCTGGCAGAAGACCTCAAGGGACCTGGACATCATTGCAAATAGTGTTTTGAAAAGAAACAGAAAGCCCTAGGTGGTCAATAGATACACGCTATGAGATCTTCATCCAAAATATTTGGAAAACAAATTAAGAGCGACCAATACTAACGATGTTTGGTTTTTATTAAAAAAAAGTTAGAGCCAAAATTTATTTTGACTTTTATTTCTGTCAAAATTCAATGTGAAAAGTATCCTACTCAAACGGATACATTAGGAAAAATAAATATTTGTATAATAACGCTTCTTTAAGAATCACTTTGGTCCTAAACGAAATCAACGCCACCTGGGAATGCATTTCTGCGGGTCACCTATTCATTCCTCATTATAATCAATAATCACAAAGTTTCAGAGTAAAATCTTAGACTTCATGGCAAATAACGAAAACAAAAACTCTTTCGTTAAAAGGGAATCTCTTTCGGAGTTGAATGCATTGGATGCGCCGAACGGACGATCTTCAATCTACTTTAAATATATCTGTATAAAGAATATACCTGCTGATACTTCTTTTTGTTTTATTGTCAATATTTAACCATGAAGGCTGTTGGTAATCAAGCTGAACTTAATTAGAACTTAGCTAATTGAAAACCTAGATAACTGGAATACTCCTATAACTGCAGTAGAATTCCCTTCTCTTGTTTTTGCGCCCCAGGAACTCTGTTATTGTACTTTTATTGCCAATATAATTAGAAACAGAGATTTGGGAGCTCACCTTTGCAACAAAGTTTGATTTTATACAAGGATTTTATTTTTTACTATTTTCTTTTACCGTTTTTTGTTCAGAATTAACGGTGTCTAGTTTTATTTTGATGTTATAAGTGTCAGTGTCATAATTGAAATCTTAAATAAAAATACAGTAAAAAATAGTGACTGGCTTATTCTTTTAAAAGAACCCTTTATGGGAAATAATAAACGCAAGCTGTATTTTCATTGAAACAGAACCTCTTTTAAATGGTTTTAACGTTTAATTCATCAGTTGAAGGTTGACCTTGTTTCTACTTTAGTCCATTGCAGCTACTTAAAACTACATCCGTTCTACTGAAAGTAAAGAGAAACAATAAAACTTAAAAGGAGGAAAAATTATTCAGTGTATAAGGGGGGCTGGCCCCTCCTCAATAATGATCCAAACTCCTTCTGGTCTTTAAAGTGTCAAAGGAGGTTAACCCTGCTCCTGTTTGTGGATTTTTGTTTCTTTTAAGTTCGAATTGATTTTTCATAAGACTTTCTTAAGAACTTATTTATAGAAATCTCTGTTCTTTGGAGATTTTGTCATTATGAGACTTTATTTCTACTCAGATTTGATTTAATTTATCTCTTTACTTTTCTTTGAACACTTTTTTTCAGAAATTAAAAAAAAAAAAATTTGTTAAAAGAGAGACTCTTTTTAGCGATGTTCATAAATTATTCATGGGTAATTGAACCTCATATTCACTTTAAAGCATTGTAGCTGTTTGGAGCCATATTTGACCTTGCTTTTGATTTTTAATGTTTACTCAGGGGGCTCGAGGTTATCAAGCTAAACTATATAGGAAAGTGGCTAATTAAAAACCTGGATAATTGGAATACCCCTATAGCTGCAGTAAAATTGCAGTAAAATTACTGCAACTTTATTTGCTTCTATAATAAAAACAGAAATTTGGGAATTGACCTTTTCATCATGGTTTAATTATAGCAAAGGATTTTATTTCAGGTTCTGTTTCTTTTTTCAATATTAATGCTTTCTAGTTTTGTTTTATAGTTGCAGGTGTTAGTGTCATAATCAAAATCTAAAAAAAAACATACATTTAATGATTATACTATTGTGAAAAACGTTACAAATATTAAAAGTCGATGATATAATTGAAAGAACCCTTGAATAACGAAGCTTCAAAATTTTTATGATATACTATTTGTTTGAGGATCGAGCAACGTTCTGAGGACAGTAGAACTACTAAGGATTATATTAAAAACACAAGTGAATTAAGTCATGATGTGACAAAAATTGGGAAAATGCTAAGACTCTGTCTGTTTTGTAAGACAGAGATTTTGTCCTTTTCTGAGCAAATTAGAAAATTCGCACATTGTCTTTTCTAGAAGAGAACAATCAGCCATATTTTTGTACACAATTGGTCAGAACGACGCGTAGATATACCCTTTCTGAAAATGCTTAAACAGAGTTTTTTGGATTTTTTTATATTAGTATTATTATGACTTTTGAAGAATAACTGAGTTTCTCTATTGTAATTACTGAGTATAGTTTTCTCTTAGTTACAGGCCAGAGCGTTGAATGTAATTCAATAGGCTTTGAGCGTTGAATTATACCGAATATATTTCTCAGGGAGTATTAACCTCCCAGGCCGAGTTGGATATACCTTAGCTGAGAAGTACGACATCGTAGTAAAAGACGGTTCCAACTACCGGTAATATTCTCGATCGGTTATAGCTGTGGCATTGCCCTTTTCCGACTCGGCTCCAAATGTGGTAGCCTGAGGTGATTTACTGAGCTATACCAAGACGTGGTACTAGCCATTTGATGTGATTCTGTGTTTGTGTTTCGGCAAACGATGTTAGGCAATAACAGTAACCTATAGTTACAATCTATAAGGCTGTTGCAAATTTCCTATTAATACGACTCCAACTCCTACTGCTTCTATTATACTTAATATAACAAACACTACTAGAAATCCTATGACCACTTAAAAAAACTAAAACAAAAAAAGTAAAGAATAACTAAGCCTAGAAAAATTAATAGATGGCATGAACTGGTGGCAGCAAACACCCTCTATGACCCAAACACTGACAACTTTGCATCTATCATGCTCTATATTGCTATTGGATCTATCACCACAATATTATGACTATTGCTACCGCTACTATACCAAGAGGGGAGATAAAGTAACAATTCATTATATTTGATATAAAGTGGATGGACTTTTCCAACATCATTCTTTCTTAAAAGTTGTAAGCAATAATCAATTTACTCACTACTCGAGTGAATGTGATACATTCACATTCACTTTCACATTCACACTCACATTCATAATGAATGTGATCTCATAAGCACCAAATATAGATAAGACTTATTATTGCAATTAATCATTCACTTATCCTGTCCAAATACTGTATAATAAGATTTCGTATCCCTTAAAAGAGAAACAGTTTCTCTATCTATGTCTAGTCTTTTTGACAAATCTCCGAGCTAAGAAGACTAAAAAAGTAGATATTATATCAATCCTGACAAGCAATCTACGAAAGCACTTGGAACCGATTCAGTATGTTACAAAACAAGGGATTGAGCCATCAGAGAGTCTCTAGGTGTTTGTGGTGTTTTCCAGTAAATAAAACGCCAAAAGACCTAACTGACACACAAAAAGATGAACAAAAAAAAACACAATTCAATTGTAGCTGGTACAAAACCTTTAATGGGGGTCTTGTCCTTCTTTGTTATGCTAAATAAGTTCATTTAGTTGATTAGTGATATGAAAGAGGCTAATATTGCTACGGTTACGATAGAAAGTGATGTTAGTTGCTGGTTTGGTGTTAGCATCAGGAGTTAAGCATGGTTGTGTCCTGTGCCAATTTACAAGAACTATTTTTATGTACTTTGCCCTAAAGAAGATGGTCAATGCTATGTGAAAACATGGAATAAAATGGAGAAGTTGAACTCTCATAGGCTTCGATTGTATAAGTGGTTTAGAGTCTCCTATGTAAACGATATTGGCAAAATGAATGAATTTTTGGAGGTTAATAGGGCTCGGGGCGATGGAATAGGTATGGGGATTTATGTCAAAAAGACCATGTCGCTTGGAATGGGAATAAATGACGACAAAGAGGGGTTGTTACGTAATGGAAATATCATCCAAATGGGTAGCACCCTTTACCGTGGTAGTAGTATTTGCAAGAATGATGGATGTAGTGAAGGCACTTGTCTCGGATATTTTGAAAAATACCATTTTATTTTACTTTCTACAAAAATGGTGTTTTTGGTAATTTCATAGAAAACTTTGAAAATAACAAAATTAGCCCTAATATTTGAAAATTACACTATTGTCCCCCACCCTGATTTCTGTGAATTTTCTCGACTGGTCTGACTTACCATACATCAAACCATAAGCTGCATGAAAATGTAGCTCAATTCCACCTTCTGGGACTACGGTGAAAGAAAGGCTAAGAGGGATAGGACACGTTGTACGCATGAGGAATGACATATTACCAAATATTGTGGTTTTGGTCATTCATTTGGGGCCAAACGAAAGGAGTTCTGCTTTAAAAGGGGCGTGAATAGGTCATAAGGAAGGATCCAAAGAGATCTGGAACTTCGGGAGGGGGGGTCAAGAGTGAAATTTTAAGAGGTTGAGGTAAATAAGAACTTGTGCGGTTGTCTTAGCCTTAGGCACCTTTGTACTGTAGTGAGTTGTTAGTAGCACATGTATTTGTGTTCAATCACAGTTTGATCCTCCTGATCTACGCTGCCATGCTCATCTTCTCTTTGAGCACTGTTCATCACACCAATGTCGACAGTGTCATCTCATTGGTGTGAAAATATTAGATATGGCCTTTAGGTGTGATAGCAACGATACAATGAAAGAAAGTTTATAATGGAAGAAAGGCTATGAGGGTTAGGCCATGTCTTATGGATGAAGGGTGAGGGATAGCTGAATTTTATGCTTTTCACACATCCACCTTGGCCCGAACGAAAAGCAGTTCGTCTTTTAAAAGGGCCGAGAGAGGTCACAAGGAAGGATTCACAGAAAATTAAGACTGCTTGAGCGACGGAGGAAGAGAGTGAAGCTTGAAACAGATTGGGGTGGAGCAGAAGCGTATAGAGCTGCTTTGGCCTCAGGCGGCTGTGTGCTGCAGTGATTCGTCAGTAGCATGATAAAACATAAAATCTCGAAAAAGGAAGAAAAAAACACAAAAAAAAAACACAAGTGTAAATGGCTTGTGTTTAGGCCATTTAGACTTGTGGTTTTTCTTCAGTTACCCTTTCACCGTTACTAAGAAAGGGTCGTCCAATTGTAGTTTCGTGTTTTTATTTTAAGGTTTGGTTTTATATTTTTATCAATTTTATTCTGCGCTGAGGACGGTCAAGCGGAGGTCTTGACCGAAATATTTGCATAATTTTTCAATTTTTTCACTGGCTGTTAATTTTCCTCGTTTTCTTCCTTTTTCGAGATTTTATGTTTTATCATGATTAGCTAGTGTGGTCTCAGAAATTATTTTCGTTAGTAGCACATGTATTTGTGTTCAATCACAGTTTGATCCTCCTGATCTATGCTGCCATGCTCATCTTCTCTTTGAGCACTGTTCATCACACCAATGTCAACAATGTCTTCCCATTGGTGTAAAAATATTAGATATGACCTTTAGATGTGATAACAATGATACAATGAAAAAAAGGTTATAATGGAAGAAAAGCTAAGAGGGGTAGGTCTTGTTTTATGGATGAAGGATGAGAGATAGCCAAATTTTGTGCTTTTCGAGCATCCACCTTAGGCCAAACGAAAAGCAGTTCGTCCTTTAAAGGGGTGGGGATAGGTCACAAGGAAGGATTCAATTAAAATTAGAATAGGTTGAGCGAGGGGGAAGAGAGTAAAGCCTTGAACAGATTGAGGTGGAGTAGAAGCATGTAGACCTGCTTATGACCCCAGGTGGCTACGTGCTGCAGTGATTCGTTAGTAGCACATGTATTTGTGTTCAATTACAGTTTGATCCTCCTTATCTACACTGTCATTCTCATGTTCTCTTTAAGTACTGTTCAGCAGACCGATTTCAACAATGTCATCTTAGAGACGTGAAAATATCATATATGACCTTTAGAGTGATTAAATACAAAAAAATGCAAGTTTTTTTTAGCTGAAACTCAGGAACAACATTAAAATTCAAAACGAACAAAAATTACTATGTATATGTATTGGTTTCCTCGTCCTCAACACCTCGCTCTTTACACTAAAGTTTTTTAATACTTTTGAAAAAAGCTTCTTGTCGTTCTAATTAAACGAACATAGTGTTTCAGAAGTCTTCCTTAAAAAATTGGAAGAAAATTCATACTTTAGCGTAAAAAGTGAGGTGTTGAGGAGGGGGCGCATGCTTAATAATTTTTGTTCTTTTTAAGTTTTGATGTTGCTCTTACTTTCTTTTGAAAAACTCGTTTTTCTTATTTAACTTCTGATCGTTTTTTAAATAGTCCGAGGAAAACTGGCCCCACCTCCACGGAAAAATACGTTTCCCATGGATATATACCCTAGACAATTCAATCCCGGAGGAAATTTACCCAGGACAATTACTCTTCCCAACTCCATGCGTAAAATTGAGACGGAAAAGAGAAAGCAAGAAAAAAGAATTTTGTATGGGAATTCTTGCAAATTCCCCGAGTGTGTAATTTCCTTTGACAAGTTAATACCCTGGAAACTTCCCTCCCCATGGAAAGTTCTCCCGTGAAAAAAAAACAGTAGGAAATTCGTCTTTCCTCTCTAAAATGTATGCATGCTTCCCAATAACAAATACTATGCGTAAACAATGGGCAATTTCTATAAACCTGGGGCTGTGGGGCTTCATGTCATATCCAAAGGCAAAGTTATTGGGCCTTTCAACTATGGCGAACAAAATGACTATTTTAAAATTTTAATCGGACGATTTTGGGGGAAATGGGGTGGAGGAGGGGGCCTAGTTACCCTCCATTCTTTTTGGTCACTTCAAAAGGGTACTCGAACTTTTAATTTCCGTTCGGATGATTCGTCTCACGATATTCTAGGACCACTGGGTCGATACGATCACCCCTGAAAAAAAAAAAAAACACGCATCCGTGATCTTTCTTCTGGCAAAAATACAAATTCCGCATTTTTTCGGATACAAGCTTGAAATCTCTACAACACGGTTCTCTGATACGTTGGATCTGATGGTTTGATTTTCAATAACATTCTATGACTTTTAGGGGATGTTTTCTTCTTTGTTCGAAAATAAGCTAAATTTTCTAAGGCTCGTAACCTTTGATTGGTAAGAATAAAAACTTATATATTTGGAATCAGCATAAAAATTTGATACTTTTGATATATCTGTTTGGTATCAAAATTCCGTTTTTAGAGTCTCGGCTACTATTGAGCCGGGGTTGCTTCTTAATTACAGCTCGTTACCACGAACTGTTTCTGTTACGCCCCCCTTACTTGATCCTAAATTTATCCATGCCTTAAAACCATATTTATATGATTTTTCTTGTCGTTGTTTCAAAATAATAAAGTTTTTAGGGGATTTCCTGAATTTTTCGTAAGTGCTGCAACGTTGAACCATTAAAATGAATAAGTAAAACTATCTAGTTAAGTTTTAAGATACTTTTTGTCTCTAATAATTCACACATTAACGATGCGTTGGCTCCCAAAAAATTACACCCTTATAGGAAAGCTAAACCATCATAAGCTGTTTGGTGCTGTATGGTTTAGCTTATTTTTGGCGGATCTTTCACATACCTTCCCTTTGTTTTAAATTTTGGAAGCTCAATACTAAAACTGTATAACTGCATGTGGGTTTTTATTTCACTAAGAATATAATTAATTGATTATTCACAGATGTTGTGTAAGTTTCCATTTAATCATATTTCATATTCAATCTCCTTGATACTTTAAAAGCCGAACGCCCATCTTTGGAAATAAAGTAAGGATACTGCTCAATAAGATACATTTAAATCAATTAATATTGATATTCAGATATGCGCCCCTCTACTTCATGAGCACACAGGTAAGGTCACTACAAAAAGGCCACTACACCTTCCACTACACTTCCAAAAGGCCACTACACCTTCAGAGGAAAAACTACAGTTTAAGCTGATGGGTTCCATACATTTTTACCTTATTTTTGCCGATTTTCCACCCACGTTTCTCTTTTTTTTAGATTTGGCGCTCGCTACTGCGAAAAACTGTATAAGTGCATAGGGACGTCTTTTCCATTAACAACTGAATTTCCGATTTTTTCCTGCTTTTTTAAAGATCTATATGGTTGTTTAAGCTTATGAATAACACTCTTATGAATAACAATTTTTATGATCAAACAGTTCATCGTAATGAACTGTAAGTAAGGAGTGACCCGGCTCAATGGTAACCGAAACTCTAAAAAATGAAAATTTTATACGAGTAGTTACATCAAAAGAATAGGAGTTTTATGTTGATATCAAATACATAAGTTTCATCAAGTTTAATCTTACATATCAAAAGTTACGCGCCAGAGAAAATTTGGCTGATTTTCGAAAAAAGGGGGGAAAGACCCACTAAAAGTTATAGAACCTTAATGAAAATCACACCATCATATTCAGCGTATCACAGAACCCTACTGTAGAGGTTTCAAGCTCCTATCTACAAAAATGCGGAATTTTGCATTTTCCGCCAGAAGAAAGATCACGGATGCGTGTTTATTTGTTTTTTTGTTTTTTTTTTCTTTTTCCCAGGGGTGATCGTATCGACCCAGTGATCCTAGAATTATCGTGGCAGGGATCATTGGAACGGAAATTAAAAGTTCTAGCGCCCTTTTTAAGTGACAAAAAAAATGGAGGGCAACTAGGCCCCCTCCCACGCTCATTTTTTCCCAAAGATAGCCATTTTGTTCAGCATGGTCGATGGTAACCGAAACTCTAGAAAACGGTATTTTGATACAAATAGATACATCAAAAGAATTGAATTTTAATTCTGATTTCAAATATATAAGTTTCATCAAGTTTAATCCTATCCATATAAAGTTACGCGCCTGAGAAAATTTGGCTGATTTTCGAAAAAAGGGGGAAAGACCCCCTAAAGGTTATAGAACCTTAATGAAAATCACCATCATATTCCGCGGATCAGAGAACCCTACTGTAGAGGTTTCAAGCTCCAATCTACAAAAATGTGGAATTTTGCATTTTTTGCAAGAAGAAAGATCACGGGTGCGTGTTTATTTGTTTTTTTCCCCCAGGGGTGATCGTATCGACCCAGTGGTCCTAGAATATCGTGGGAGGGCTCATTGGAATTGAAATTAAAAAATCTATTGCCCTTTTTAAGTGACCAAAAAATGGAGGGCAACTAGACCCCCTCCCACACTCTTTTTTTCCCAAAGTCACCTGATCAAAATTTTGAGATGGCTATTTTGTTCAGCATGTTCGAAAATATTATAAGTATGTCTTTTATGATGACTTAATCCTCCGAAGTTCCCGGGGGGGGGGCTGAAAGTTATGAACTTTACCCAAAGTTATGAACTTTACCCAATGTTAACATATAGTATTGGTTATTGGGAAGTATACAGACGTTTTCACGGGAGATTTTCCCTGGTAGGGGGGGGGGGTGATATGGGAGGATCCTTCCATGAGGGAAGTTTTCATGGGGGAAGGGACATTGCTATGGGGGGGGGACGCTGGACTTCCCTGTATTATTTAAAAAAAGATCAGAAATTAAATATAAAAAAACAAGTTTTTCAACTGCAACAGCAGCAACATCAAAACTTTAAACGAACAGAAAATATTACATATATGATTGGGTTCACCCCCTAGTCAATACCTCGCTCTTTAAGCCAAAGATTTTTTAGTACTTTCATAAGAGCTATTTATTCTAATTAACGGCCTTTGTGATTAAGCGGTCATTTGACATTAAAACTTAAAACGAACAGAAATTACTCCGTATATGTAAGGGGCTGTCCCCTCCTCACGCCTCGCTCTTTACGCTAAAGTTTGACTTTCTCAACATTCTAATTTTTTTTTTAACAATGAAAAACTTTAGCGTAGAGAGCGAGGCGTTGAGGAGGGGACAGTCCCTTTCATATACGGAGTAATATGATAAAGGAGTAGTCTCAAGTGTTTGGACGTCCAAGCATTTAAGATCAAGTAAACTTAAGGCTACTTTAGTGCCGAGAATTCTTTAAGTGCAAGTCGAAACTTCTTTAGCTGCGTTTAAGAATATCCTGTTTAGGGTTGCCAACTGGACAAATTTTATATCAAAAGGACACATTCACTTGTGCTGGGACGCAATGACATAAAAGGACAAAAAAGTGACATAATTTTAGAACTTTAGGACATAAAAGGGTAAAAAGGGGTACATTTTGTAAACTTATGACATAAAACGAATGACTTCCCAACTGGATATACATTTTGGTAAAGAAAAATGTCACTGTAGTATCCAGGTTTTGCCAGATATGCCGTAAGTAAAGGATTTTCTCCAAATTAAAGAAATTACATGTTTATATGAGTTTCGTTGTTTTACTCAAAGTCATTTTTATGAATATCTTATATAGATTTGTTTTCGTTTTCATTATACTTGATGTTAACTGGCCGCTTTGAAAGAGGTTTATGAAGCTTCTTTTGGTCAATAATCCAACTGGTAAAAAAATAAGCTCTAGGTTTGGAGATTTCAAGATGGACACATTTTAGCTAAAAAGGCCAGATTTTGAGATGCTCATGGGACACATTCTAGGACCAAAGAGTTGGTAACTCTGACCATGGTTTATTATATTTAACTGTAACTAAACTGAAACATAAATTTCATTTTCTCCGTTTAATGTTAAGTTGTAACAACCTAACTAGATAAAATTCAGGAGGACGCTACAATTCCTATACAGACTTAAAAATGTAAATATAATTGTCTTATAAATACCGAAAACCCTTTTTAATTATTGTATTGGCTTGTCTTAATTGATGAGTAACGGCAATAAGCATTATATAACAGCAATAACGCGAATAACAGCAAAAACGTGCAATATCGGCAATAACGCGAATATTTTAAAACCTCTAATAATGATAAAGTTGAAAACCATTATATTTTCCTTTTTGGTTTAAGCATTTAGATCATATTCTATCAAATATTTGAAATTACTGATGAAGAGAAAAGTGCATATTCTAATATTCTTATATCTACTAATTAGGCCTAATTTTCTATGTTCCAATGTACTTTCCTTATTGGTTGAAGTATTTAAATTGTTTTCTGTTAAGTATTCGAAATTACTATTGGTTAGAAAAAAGATTAAAATTTTTTGTAATATTGTTATGTCTATTAATGAGGAGGCTAATTACCCTACAGAGCGTACCGCAGCCCATAATAATAACAAATTTAAAAAGTCATTTCTAAGTAAATTTTTCAATGTATATAAAAGTAGCCAGTTTTCACTGATTAATGAATGATAAATTGTTATCGATTCAAACTCGAAAGTAAAGAGTAATGATTAAAACAAATTAATGAGAGTTTTGGAGAAGATCTTCAAAATTCTGGAAAACGTTGGCAGCTCTAAATAAAAATATAACTATTGAAATTTTTTAAGGTGACAATGGCTACAGGGGGTAACCATTTTTAATGTCTTTTTTTATTTTATTTTCTGTCCTGAATTTTCTTCAGCCAGTTTTTCTTCAATTTTGTGTTTTGGTTTACGAGAATCGTTACAATATAACTCGTGTCACGGCACGATCTAACGACTTCATTAGATCTTTGAAATTTGCCTGCGAAGCGCAACAGGATGTTACGCTTCCTGAAGCCTAACATGTGTTCAGTCTTTTTTTATGAAACATTGTTCAGTTTTGATCTAGCAGTATGAATACTACTAAGATAATTTCTTAAATAATTCATTATCTTCATTTGGCCTATAAAAACCCCATTTTTGCTCGTTTTTCTTTCTTTATGTGAATACTACTAATACTACTACTAACAACTCATTACAGCATAAAGCCGCCAGAGGCCAACAAAGCTACGCACGCTTCTCTTCCATCGGAATCTATACAAAGCCTCCCTCTTTACACCCTCGCATGAATTTCCAATTCACTCAATTAGAGAACGACCTGCTTTTCGTTTCAACGTCTAGCAAATTCTCTTCCGTTTTTCAGAGCACCCACGCTTCAAAACCATACTTGACCAATTTCATCACTGTATCTTCCAATATTCTAATCAGGCAGTATGTATGACAGAAATTTATTTATTGGGCATTTGCGGTCAATAAAGTTAGTTTATACCTTCAGGATCACTTTTTTAGTTTTCATAGGACTACAGCAAATATCCCTTACAATAGCATCAACTAATTTAGGATATTAATTTAGAATCATATAATCTAGGATAATGTCATCTTTAGTAAAAAAATTTTCCCCAGTTCGGTCTCTGCAATATTAATGTTTTCTTTTCTTTTTGTCTAATAAATATGACACAGATTTGTGTCTTAAATATATCAGCCCTAGCAGGTTAGTTCAAGACGGAAAATAACCTCCTAAGTTACAGAAGTCAGTTTCGTAATAATTCTGTCTCTCACTTATAACGCTATTATTTCCCGGACGAGAGAAACTTCTTATTTGGTTCATAAAGTGACATCCTTTCTACCTTAAGTCTAGTGCTTTCACAACAAGGTCAATTTTTACAAAAAGAGATATGGATGATAACGCATTCCATCAGTTCTTATGTAACTTAGCAACATACTGCAATTCTCACAGAACTAATTTTTGTTTTCGTGTGTTTATTCTTTAGAGAAGTGGCTGTTTTCTTTGTTTGATTTTATTAACTAACTTGAGATAGAACCGTATTATAATGCTCGATTTTTTTTCCAACTTGGTCTCTACCAGCTTGCTGTTAATTATCATAAAGCTCAAGTAAATCTAACAAAACAAAAAACCCTTGTCCCAAATAGATTAGCCCCGATAAACTAGTTTATGATCAAAAATATTTCTCAAATAATATCCCAAGTTAAAAAATCTATTTCACAATAATTCTCAATCTTACTTTCAACACTAGTATTTTCTGTAAATGAGAAGCTAAATATTTGTTCAATAGACTTAGATTGTTTCTACTTGATATCTAGGGCAGTCTATTCACTAGCAAGGTCAATTGATTTGGGGTATTCATAAAAGTGAAAGAAAAGTGAGATAAGGAAGACAACATATTTCTTCATTTTTATTCTCCTAGCAACACACAGAAATTATCCAAGAATTGTGTTTTATTTCTTTATTTTTTTTAAGCGTTAGGTATTTCCTTTTTTATCACCTAATTAAGGATAATAGTAAGTTCAAATTTTCTAGATTGTTCCTTAACTAAACTTCATTTTTGAAACAATAAATTTCAATTTCTCTTGTTCCCCCACCCTTCTTTTGCCCTAAATTAGCTGGAAGTTTTAACTTTAATCCCCAAGCTGTTCCCGATATATTACGGACGTGTAATTTCAATGTAGAGGTAGTTCACAAAGTGTCTTCCGAATTGATTAAGCCCCATCCCCAAGTCAAAATTGCAGTCTAGTAGGTTTAAAGTCAGGAGGGTAGTAGTCAAACTGCTGTTTGTATTAATTGTGTTCGTTTTAAATTTGACTTAGGTATTTTTATTTAGTCGTCCGCAAGAAATTTTAGGGGGGATGGGGGGGGGGGGGGTTAAGCGAGGATGAAACTATCTGGAGAGAATTTGACGGGGGGTGCACTTTACTTTGGATAAAATTTACATGCAGGATTTTCCTGTGAGGAGGGTATATTTCATGGAGGGTGAGTCAGGTTTACCGGCCTTATTTGAACAGAAATAAAAAGAACGAGATTCTTTTTAATTGAAAGTAAGGAGCAACATTAAAACCTAAAACGAACAGAAATTGTTTCGTATATGAAGGATTGCTTCCTCCTCAATACCTTGCTCTTTACGCAAAAGCTTTTAGCCCTTTTAAAGAAGCTTTTTATCCAATTAAACGGCCTCTGTGTTTCAGTAGTCACTCTTAAAAAAGTGGGACAAACAGTCTAATTTTAGCGGAAAAAGCAAGATATGGAGGAGGGGGCAACCCTTCATATATGGAATAATTTCTATTAGTTTTACGTTTTAATTTTGCTCCTTACTTTAAGTAAAAAAACTTGTTTTATTTTTTTTTTTTAATATGCTCAATAAACTTAGATAGTCAAACAGTTCGTGGTAACGAACTGTAAGTAAGGAGCGACCCGGCTTAATGGTAACCGAAACTCTAGAAAACGGGTTTTTGATACCAATAGATACAT